>NW_025048098.1:627500-647500 GCF_018831695.1 Puntigrus tetrazona
ATGGTCGGGAACGAGCCCACCCACCTCCAGCCCGTCTTGGGGCGAGCGCTGTCCCGTCGCCCGATCAAACCTCCCCGTAAGGACCTGCCTGACTCTGTGCGGCCCCATCAGCCCTCGCGGCCGGGGAAACTTAGCAAGCAGCTTCGCTACTGCAGCGGCGTCCTTAAAGAACTGCTGTCTAAAAAACACGCGGCGTACGCCTGGCCCTTTTATAAACCCGTAGACGCCTCAACGCTGGGCCTGCACGACTACCACGACATCATTAAACACCCCATGGACCTCAGCACCATCAAGGTGAGCTACACACACGGTACTGGTGTTCATGGATACAGGGTTCAGCTGCAGGAAGCAGTAAAGTATGTAATACTCTGCCTGTCTTGTGTGTTCCTCAGAGGAAGATGGATGAGCGCGAGTACCGAGAAGCCCAGCAGTTCAGCGCTGACGTCAGGCTCATGTTCTCCAACTGCTACAAATACAACCCACCTGATCATGACGTGGTGGCCATGGCACGAAAACTGCAGGTAGTCGAACCGCCTCTGCTGTTTTATATGAACATGCGCTGATATGACGCTTAATTCTGCTGCTATCTGAATTGATCCTTAAATATGCTTCTGTTTTTTGTGTAAAATGTGAAGAGACTTAAACCTGGATATGTTCGAGACCATTTGTTTTGACATTTAACCTACTGTAATTGTTGTAGCTAGAATTATTATATTTTGATAGTATTTATTTTTAAATTATATATTAATAGTTGTATTAGTATTAAATATGACTTTTGTTTTGATTTAAAGAAAATTTGCTTCTAGTGGTTATTTAGATAATCAATATTAATAATAATAATAAAATAATAATAATTATTATTATTGCTCATTTTAATATTATCTTTCTTTTTTTAATGAAAATGAAAACCCGATATTATTTGTAATATCACCCTTGTAAATCTAATTTAAAAATAATAAAAACGTAAATTTTATTATTTCTTTATTAATGTCAGTTGTTGTTGTTATTTTATTGTTATTGCTCATTTAAATATTTTAAATATTCTTCCTTTTTTCCTTTTTTGCTATGAGTGTTCATATATAATTTATATGTAATTTATATATATATATATATATATATATATATATATAATTATTTTTTTTAATTATCTTAAATTATTTATACTTAAGATAATATTTACATTTTTAACATTAAAAATATTTTTTATTTAGAAAACAAATTATGATATTACACCAAGCAAATAAATAGTTTTTTTGGTTTTTTTAAAATAAAAAATAATTATGTCAAATAATTAGATAATAGAAATATTTTTACAAAGGAAATTCTTACTTTTCTCTTTCCACAGGACGTGTTTGAGTTCCGCTTCGCAAAGATGCCCGACGAGGTTTCAGAGGAGGAGGAATTGTCTCCCATGCCATTAGGCCGGAACATGGGCATGCTGGGAATGCACCACTCCTCCTCTTCATCGTCCTCTTCTTCATCTTCATCCTCTTCTTCCTCCTCGTCGGAGAGCGAGCCGAGCAGCGACAGCGAGCCGAGCAGCGACAGCAGCCCGAGCTCTGACAGCGAGGAGGAGCGAGCTCAGCGCCTGGCCCAGCTGCAGGACCAGGTGTGTACTCAGGTACACAGACCTTCCCGTTACGCTCTCCTTCATACGTCCTTCGCACATCCTCATAATAACTCGCACGCTAATCTTAAGAAGTGTCATGGCTGTCATCATGTGAAAGCAGCTTTGATCTTTTGACTTGCAGTATATCCCTGTGTTTTAGCTCAGAGCGGTACATGAACAGCTGGCAGCCCTCTCCTCCGGCCCCATTGTCAAACCCAAAAGGAAACGAGAGAAAAAGAAAGACAAGAAGAAGAAAAAGAAGCCCGAGAAACGAAGAGGAAGTCGAACTTTGATGAGCGATGAGCGGGACAAGCCTGCCAAACTGCCTAAAAACAAATCCAACCGTGCTTCACTGTCATCCACTCAGAGCAAGAAAGGCCCTGCGAAGAAAAGCAGCAAGAGCAAGTACGTCTTTATCATTTCGCTCCTTCTTATTTGGGAGTGGAGTAGCTAATATAGATGGAAATTTAATTATTCCGCCCTAAAGAGTTTGTCTGAAATAAATCTGTAAATAAATTATAAATGTTGCCTGAAATATGAACCAAAACTATTAATGCTGAAACAAATATAGTTAAATAGAAATCAATGCACATCCAAAATAAAGAATTTTGTTTACATAATACATGTGTATATACTGTGTATGTAATGGATATAAAAAGACAAATGCATACATGTGTATATATTTAAGAAAAATGCTGTTTATATTTTAAATATATTCATATATAAAGTATAATATAAATGCATATACATGTAAATATTTTCAAAATATGTACTGTATGATAAATATATACAGTGCACATGCATATGTAAACAACAACTTTTATTTTGGATGTGATTTAATCATAATAGAAATATAAAAAAATAAACTGAATTAAAAAATGCTGTTAGTTTGAGGAATATATAAAAATACTTTCTTTGTCTAAAATGTACCAGTTATTGCAATAAAAAATATTTTAGCTAAATGCTATAAACAAGCAGTTATTTACACCAATTCAGTTTGTGAGTCGTTAGATAAATTCAGTAGACCGATTCAACACAAAAACCTAAGATGTAGAGGTACCATAGTAAAGATCTGGTTACTAAAACTCTGCTCAGCATTGCGAGTCTATTTCATTTGATTTACTCTGGCAGGAACACAAAGAAATCCTCCTCGTCTCGTTTCGCGGCGGCCCCTGCCGTCCCCTTACCTCACTACGACTCTGAGGAGGAAGAGGACGGTCTTCCCATGAGTTACGATGACAAGCGACAGCTCAGCCTGGACATCAACAAGCTGCCCGGGGAGAAACTGGGGCGTGTGGTGCACATCATCCAGTCACGAGAGCCCTCGCTGCGCGACACCAACCCTGAGGAGATCGAAATCGATTTTGAGACGCTGAAGCCGTCCACGCTGCGTGAGCTGGAGCGATATGTTATGACCTGTCTGCGCAAGAAGCCCCGCAGTCCGTGCGGTGAGCAGAGATTTAATGCTTGTTACCCATGACATACAGGTCAGATGATAAAACTAGAAAATATCTACACAGCTATTTTTTTCAAATTTTTTATATTATATTTATATTTATACGCTTTTTTTTTTTTAATAATGATAGAAAAAATTCCTCATATTATTTATTCTTAAATTAAAAAATAGATTAGTATGTGCAGTTTATATTTCTACATTTTTTGTTTTTTTTTTTTTTTTTAATTTTTTTATTTATTGTGTTGTCAAATGATTAATTGCAACTAATCGGATTCAAAATAAACGTTTTTGTTTAAACTACACTCATTATGCAAACAAGTTTTTATTTTTGATTAGTCTTTTACAGTTTTACGCAACATATATTTTAAATGTGTTTTTATATATTGGTATTTTAAACTTTTTGTTGCAGTTTATTAATTTATATTTAAAAATATTTACATTTTTATATATTGTAGCAAATAAGCTCAAAAGGGGAAATGTTTATAGTTAATTATAACTGGTTATAAGTAATAAATATTTAGATTAGATTTCAGAATTAACTGTAGCAGAATCAATGTTATAATGATTTATATATATATATATATATATATATATATTTATATCTGGTTGTTTTTATATCACTATATTTCTTTTAGAAAATGTCTTTTTCATTTCAATGTGCATGTAACGGAGCGTTTATAAGCTCAGAGCTGCTTTGTCTACAGCCTGTTGACCAGTAGTTATGCATGTTTTAGCTAGAATTATTTGTTGTGCAATGCATCAAGGGTAATCTGTTCTGTATGCAGTGGTAAAGAAGGGAGGAGGTGGGAAGAGCAGAGAGGAACTGGCTCTGGAGAAGAAGATGGAACTGGAGAGGAGGCTACAAGATGTGAGCGGACAGCTGAACTCTGCCAAGAAACCCCAGAAACCCAAAGGTAGGGCTATTAGCGGCTCCTGAAGAGCTCTACGGTTTGTTCTATTACGTCTTGGTGTTCAGGACTTAACAATAAACCCGGTCCGATGGCCCGAGGCTGGCGTAATCAAGGTTCAGGCCAGCGTTGCCTTTATGGGATCAATTTATTTAGTGTATAGAGCTGATGTTGAGCAAGCAGACCGCATCAGAACGAGCGCCGGAGAAAACAGTACACATAGTGGACCGCAACGGACATGCCGCGAGATGCTTGGGGCTGCACAATTAATCAAAATAAACCAAATTGTGATGATTATGGCTTTGTGATTATAGTTATTTTGAGAGCTAACAGCGGCTTGGTTCACAATTAATGCCACTCCACACAAACTCGCAATTTGGGAACGAAACGTGCGCCAACAGTCTTTCTTTATAATGAGAAGGGCTTATAAACCAGCTGCTGTCAACAAAAGAAAAGACTTTAAGGGCTTCTGTGATTTTACAGCAAAATAGGAAAAAAGCCTGATGATTTAACATTTGGAAATGAAAGAAATTAAGACCGCAGTACATATTAGTATTGTAAATTGGACAGCTGTATTTTAACTAAATACATGGAAACTAAATTAAAAAATTAAAAAAAACTAAATGTTAATAAAAATGAAAATTATTTGAACACAGTAAATATTTTAATTATATTCAAAATAAGAAACTACAAAATTATTAAAAATATTTAAAATAATATATAATTACAATAACAATACTTTTATTTTGTTAACTTTTTTTTGTTTTTAAACCACTTTTTTAATTTATTTGCCAACAACAGTAATAGCAATAATAATAAAAATAACAATAATAGTTATCATAGACACATTAATATATACCGGCTATTTTTCAAATCGCATTTTAATGTTTTTTATTATTCTTTTCCCAAATCTAGCCCTACAAATTCTCCAGAATAATATTCAATAACGAAGTAATTGAAGTAACCCTCAAAGGTGCAGACCGACTGTATAATGTATACATACTCTAAGGATTTATATGAAATTTTAATGTAAATCCGTGAAGAAGTTAGGTTTTTAGCCACTCGAATATTTTCAGCTCTTATATTCTAATCTCTTATAAACCTCAATGAAAATTATTTAACCTTCTGAGAACAAGCTATTAGTTTTTAATCATTTGTACAAATACAAAACCTACTTTCAATATTCCAAGTTTTTCATTTGTCGTCTTCATTTTTGTGTCTTTGCACAATCAACCCAACCAAGTCAACAGCTAAACTGGCTTTTGTTAAGCCCTGCCGGGTCACGCCTGCAAAACCAGTTTCCTTCGCGAGTGTAAACCGGTTTTGTTTTAATTTTCCAGCGGAGAAACCCGGCGGAGCAGAGCCTCACGCCGTGGCGTCTCGTCTCAGCGCCAGCAGCTCCAGCTCAGACTCTTCCTCATCCTCGTCCTCCTCCTCCTCGTCTGACACCAGTGACTCGGACTCCAGGTGAAGAGGACTCTGGGAAGGCACAGGAAACGCTTACACGCACCTCGTTTTCCGTGCCTCCTGAATCCAGGAACTGTTTACTTCAGTGTAAAAAAAAAAAAAAAAAAAAATGTATATACTAGGATTTTTTTTTCTTTTATAAAGAAGACTTTTACCAAGATGCCCATAATGGGAGAGTACGTAATCATAACTACTTTTCTTAGTTGATGAAATAGCTTGTTGTTCTGTTTTGCTTCCATTTCGAGTCTCGAAACATTTCTTGCTGCTTTTCGCATTGATCAGGGCCATTATTTAGATCTCTACGAGCAGCCAAAACCTGCATAAAGGACCTTCAGTGGGGAAATGCGACCGTAAAAAACGCTTTAAAACGTTTAGGTTTTCACGCTACGATGCACTGGACGGTTTTGGGAATTTATGTAGGTGATTATTATTCTGAATAGTTCAGTAACTTTCCACGTGGCTTTGCAATTTGCTCCCTAGTTTCATTTTGCTGTTGCTTTGATCTGTAAGAAATTTAATTTGACATTTTTTACACGATCGAATCAATGTCAAGCGACGCTTTTTCTCATAAATCCGTCCGATTAGGCATCTGTGAAATTGCAGTGATAATATTCATTGAAAAGAACAGCCATAACGCCTCCCTGGGCTGGGATTGGTTCATGAGCACTAGGAAAACGCTGCTAGATTGAGTGGTTTGAATTACTTAAGTTAAATGTTAACTTGAAAGATCTGGTTTGTAGAAGAGACTAGAGGAAACTCATTTAAGCAATATACTGTCATTTATTTATTGTATATAGAGTCCATAATACCATGCTGTATTTATTTGCATCGCTCTAACCTCTCTTTTCTGGAATTATTCTTTTTGAATATATAAGACACATGGCAGATCATTGTGACATAATATTCCCTATCTGCAGTATAATTAAGAGTTTATGCGCTCCGGATTATACATTGGTTTTTATTTGGATGGAAATACAAATACAACAAGTGAATGGTGTGAAGTGGTGTTTCAGTATTTTTATAATGTTTTATTTATTTTTTGGGGTTGGTGCAGCCTTGCAAAACAGGATATACCAGGTTAAACAATGTGGGTGTCTAAATAGTGTTTGCAAGTAAACTAAAAAAAGGCTGCTGATGCGTATATACACACACACACACACACACACACACACACACACACACACACACACACACACGTATATATGAAGAGAGATGGTTAGTTTGCAAAAATACTTAAAATCCCTATTTAACAATTTTCAAAATTTTCTTTTCTTTTTGTGCATTTAATTAATCTGAAAACTGCAGTTGGGTCATTTTGATTTGGTTATAAAACAAAAAAAACAACAATACAAAATGTGTACATTACAATAAAAATATAAAAAAAACATGATTCTTAAAGATTAAAATAAACTTTTTGTATGTATTATTTATTTATATATATATATATATATATATATATATATATATATATATATATATATATATATATATATATATATATATATATATATATAAATAAAAAAAAAAACTATATATACACCATTAAATTATATGTTTATTGATACCTCATGTAAACTATGTAAGAATGTAATTTCATTAACAGCCTCATATTGAATCTTGGTCAGAACATATTATAAATGAATTGTACACCATATATTTCAATTATCATTGGTCCTGTTGGTCGATGCACAATGGTTATTACAGAAAAAATACAGTGGCTTCATGCATCACAGAAGAAGCGAAACCTGATTAGCGGCTGGAATTCAGTGCTCTAGTTCCTATCAGGCATGAGGAAATCTTATTGTACACAGGAATGACTGCAGGAGGAAGTAAATATTACCAGTAAATGCCCCGGTCGTGGCATTCAGCTGTTGCCCTTGAAATGTTGCACTTGCTCTTTCTGTTTTGCAGCTTAGACATTTTCTGGGGTTTTTCAAGAGCTCAAGGTAATGATTTTATCTTCTTATTTAAGTCAGCTGGACTGAGATTTGAGTGTGTTTCGTGCCGATATCGTGTGTGTTGTTTCTAAGCCTGTATGTTGATGGCTAAACGGAAGGTTTTTCTCCCTCAGGTGTTAAGCATTTAATGCGTCAGCTGACGTACTGTCACATAGAGATGATGGACGCTGGTTTTGAGCTGGAGTTTGATGGTGAGGAGCTCTGGCATGTCGACCCTATAGATTACACAGCAAAGCAGCGTCTGCCCGAGTTCGTCGACGACTGGACCCTCGACCGCAATCTGCCTTCTCTAGCGCATTACTCCATCGGCACCTGCTTCTACAATATTCCTCGCTGCATCACAGGAGAAAAAAATCCCCCCGAATCCATCGGTAAAGTCTCCATATGAAAAAAATACCTAATGATTCATCTATTTCATGCATTATTATATGTATATAATATTTTAAGTTTCTTTTTAGTAAAGCCTGTCAAAACATGTTTTAACTTTAACCTCAAAGTCAAAAGAAAATGGCTGTTTTGTATTGTGACGATTCATATAATAATTAAGAACACGCTTGCTCTAAAATTTTATATATATATATATAGCAAAAAGTCAAATGCTAACTGGAAAAAAAAAACGGCTAAAGTTGAAACAAAAATAAATGCACTTTAAATAGCAATGAAAAACCTAAAAGCACACAACCACATGAAAAATTTAAAAATTATAAAAGTTATGAATAAAATACAAAAATTATAATACTGAATATTTACTAATGCTATGACCTTTTTCATGCTGAGAATTATTATAAGCACATTTTGCTCTCAATTTCTTATTACAGTAATGGAAAAAATATTTTTGTAAAAATTACTGAGGAAAAAAAAAGTCGAAAATTTTTTAAATAAATAAATTAAATAATAAATAATACGGAAATAACCGCTCAGTCATTACTGCAATATAATTTTTTTTTTTTTTTTTTTTTACATTTTATTTACATAATAGTATTTTTGTAGTGTCTTTTAATGGAATAGTTCACCCAAAAATGAAAATTCTGTTATTATTTACGCACCCTCGAGTAGTTTCATGAATTTCTTTGTTCCGGGTCACCATTGACTTCCACAGTAGGTAAAGTCCATATCGACCCGAAACAGCCTGGTTACAGGCAGAACAAAGAAATTCATACAGGTTTGGATCTGCTTGAGGGGGAGTAAATGACAGACTTTCTATTCTTTAAGTAATGACATCTCATATCTGTTTTATCACAGTTCCTCCGTCCACGCAGCTGTACGCCAAGAGCGACGTGAAGCTCGGCGTCGAAAACACTCTCATCTGCTCGGTGAGCGACTTCCACCCGCCGCCGGTCAACATCTCGTGGACGAGGAACGGAGAGCCGGTGAAGGAGCAGGACGTCAGCGAGACGCAGTACTACTCCAACCCGGACTTCAGCTTTCGTCTTTTCTCTTACCTGAGCTTCCGTCCCGAGCGGGGGGACGTCTACACCTGCAGCGTGAGACACCGAGGACTGGAGCGGGACATCACCAGGTTCTGGGGTGAGCACTTCTGCTTTTTGGGGAGATCAGATGTTTGCGAAAGATTTCCAACCGAGAGGATTTTCCGCACTCAGTTCCTTCACTTAACCCAATGAAACTGACTTTTTCAAGAGAAGTTCTGTAGTATTTCTATGCAGTCAAAAATTCAGGATTAAAAACTTTTTATGTTGCATTATTTAAATATTTTTTTGTTCTCATAATAATATAATAATTATAATACTTTCAGACTTTTAATAATATAATGATTATTATTAGTAGCAGTAATGTTTGCTTTTTAATTAACAGAAAATTATGATTCAAATGAAGGATAAAAGGGCCTCATTGATGCCTTTTATATTTAAATAATGATTTAAATAATAAAAAAATTGTGCTATTTATTTAATATTAATTATTGCTTTATCAGTATTCAATAAAATATATAGATTTGATAGATGTGCAATAGTACAGTTTCACATAAGGCTGTGTGAATCAAACCAATACTAGAATTCATGTTGCTTATTATTATTTGCACTTTTCTCAAAAATATCTGTTTCATAAAAAAATTAAATAAAAGCATGTTAATTTGTTTTGTTTTTATATAATTGTTTTTCTTTTAGCTAACAAAAAAATTAAAAGGCCCCCTTGATGCCTTTATATTTACATATTACATAAGATGGATTTATGTATTAATAAATGTTCATTATTGCTTCATTAGTAGTTAATAAATAAAGCTTTTATCGGTGCGCAAGCAACATGATACTAGAATGCATGTTGTTGATCCAGGCTTTTATATTTTATTTCTACTATTACTTTTTGCTGTATATTAAGATGTTTGGATGGCTGTTTATTGTTGGTGATGTGTTAATGTCTGTGTCCCACAGAGGTGGAGGTGCCGGAAGACTCTCAGGAGGTTGAGACAGCCGTGCTTGTGATCGGAATTCTTGTGGGATTTTTGGGATTTGTGGTGGGAATCATTATAATCGTAATGAGCAAGATGGAGCTGCGCGCTGTATGATCTCTCACAATCTCACCTGAAACTCTGACAGCCTTCTATTCTTCTAGCACAAGCTCTGTAAATCATGTGTTTATTCAGATTTTTTTAATTAATAAACGTTACTATTTATTTAATACTGAGACTTTTTATATTTCCCTATTAATATAATTACGCCTGTATTTGTTTTATTTATTTTAATTTTATTTTACATTTATATTTTATTTAATTTAATTTGTTGTTTTCGGTAGATCTTTCAGGTATTATATGCAATTTCTTAAAATATATTAATTGCAAAAATATTATTAATATATTTAATATGTCATTTAAAATATATTAAATTGTTAATTTATTCATTTTTATTTATAATGCACACATTAGAGAGAGATATTACACACTTTCTTTATACGTTTAAATTACAGAAAGAAAATATTAAATATTACTTCAGAAATAAATTGCCAGTTTATGGCATCTGTACATCATCCAGGACATAAGAATATATATATATATATATATATATATATATATATATATATATATATATATATATATATATATATATATATATATATATATATATATATATATATATATACATACACACACACACACACACACACACACACATATATATATATATATATATATATATATATACGCACACATTTTCATCCAGGACATAATAAGAAATATCAACTACCCTAAATAAGCAATATGTAATTAGGAACCCATTTTTACTTGTATATAATTTTTAAAAAATACATATTTCCTAGACTTGCCTCACCTCTCATATAATCCCTGATGTGCAAACAGTTTCTTTTGTTGTGGTGCATGCTGATGCATATTCATCCTTCAGTTCAGATTGCAGTTATGAACTAAGCAGATCGAGGTAATTAATTCATTTACAGTTTTGGCTCTGACAGCAGCAGATAAGCAGGCATGTGGGGAGAGCAAAGCTTAATTGCATTAATTAAATGAGGGCTGGATAATCCGCCTAGACCGAGTTCACTTTGCAGTGATTCCTGATGTGAAGTGCTGCAAAAAAAAAAAAAACCCACACAGTTTAGCGGAAGATTCGAGCGGAAAAGAGGCTCGAAAGAAATGAATGCATATCACGCATACAGAATTACGCACTAGCGGCATTAGTGGGATTAATGTGGTACTTCTGTTCTCAATGATATCGGATGATTCCCATCATATTCATATACTGTTGTATTTACACGTAGCTTCGTCTCAGGTGAAGTGCCGACATGCACGAACCACTAGATGGCACTGTTTCCCTTCAGTCAGGTTTTACACGCTTAGATTTGCATGCTTGGTTTTACCTGATTTGTGTCGAGTAAACAAACGTAACCTGTGTTACTCCCAAAAATCAAGGTCGTTTTGGTATAAATTTCCTCATCTAAATCCTAAAATGCCGCCAAGTTAATGATGCTCTCTGATGTTGCACATGAAATAACGTCCATACATTATTCATCGTCCTCGTCTCTCTTCGTCGCTGAAGGGTCATTAGCGTTTTGCGGTAATGGACGCGCCATTGATTTCACGTGCTTTGAGAGTCTGTTTGTGTCCCAAAGAGCTCCGCGGAGGTCATTTTATACACTGTCCGACGATTTACTCGCACGTGTTTCTGGTTAGTCTGTTTTGGGACCGTGCCGCTGCGTGCCTGATGCCATTCGTAACGCGATACGTTTCGCGTTATTGTGGCGAATGGGTGCCGTGAGTCTAAACGGCTGAGGAAAAACAATGCAGTAAGGCACGCCTCGCGAAGCGAAACGTGTTTGGAAGAAACAGAGCGATAGTTAAGACGTTTTAACTTTAAACTAAAGTAGTGCATTGTTGCATATTGCTTTTTGGGCGTCTCGTGTGAATCAGGAGAGAAATATGCACAAATCAAGCACCGTTTAAGTCGAAACATTCTTATGCGAGTATGTCTGGAGGACAATAGGAGACGGGATTTTTACTTTCGATATTATGGACTTGTGGTTTATAGCGTTTTACTTCATGAGATTTAAACTGATGGAGTGGAATGGTTTGGATTACTGTGATGTCTTTTATCAGCTGTTTAGACTCTCATTCTGACGGCACCCATTCACTGCGGAGGAGCCATCGGTGAGCATGTCATGCAATGCTAAATTTCTCCATAAACCAGAAGAAACAAACTCATCTGCGTCTTGGGTGGCCTGAGGTTGAATACGTTTTCCTTTCGTAATGTGATATGTTTCACTTTATTGTGGCGAATGGGTGCCGAGAGTCTAAACGGCGGATAAAACAATGCAATAATGTTCATCACGCGAAGCGAAACGCTGCATGTTTGGAAAAATAAAGCGATCGTTAAGACGTTTTAACTTTAAACTAAAGTAGTGCTTTGTTTCATATTGCTTTTTAGGCGTCTCGTGTGAATCAGGAGAGAAATATGCACAAATTAAGCCAAAACATTCTCATGCAAGTATGTCTGGAGGGCAATAGACAGGATTTTTACTTTCCCATATTATGGACTTGTGGTTTATAGCGTTTTACTTCATGAGATTTAAACTGATAGAGTGGAATGGTTTGGATTACTGTGATGTCTTTTATCAGCTGTTTAGACTCTCATTCTGACGGCACCCATTCACTGCGGAGGAGCCATCGGTAAGCATGTCATGCAATGCTAAATTTCTCCAAAAACCAGAAGAAACAAACTCATCTGCGTCTTGGGTGGCCTGAGGTTGAGTACGTTTTCCATTCGTAACGTGATATGTTTCACGTTATTGTGGCGAATGGGTGCCGAGAGTCTAAACGGCGGATAAAAACAATGCAATAATGCACACCTTGCAAAGAGAAACGCTGCATGTTTGAAAGGAAAAAAACGATCGTTATAACTTCAAACTAAACTAGTGCTCTGTTTCATATTGCTTTTTCAGGTTTAAAAGACGTCTCGTGTGAATCTGGAGAGAAATATGCGCAAATAAAGCACAAGTCAAAACATTCTCATGCAAGTGTGTCTGTGGATTTTGGACTTTTAAAAAAAAAAAGTATTATGATTGTGGATAAGCAACCGTTAAAACTCTTTCATGATAGATTTGTTTCTTACAAACAGCGTTTTACTATATTTGATGTAAACTGATGGAGTGGAGTGGATTATTATGTTTTTTTATCACTCTCATTCTGACGGCACCCATTCACTGCAGAGGAGCCATTGGTGAGCATGTCATGCGATGCTAAAATTCTCCAAAACCAGAAAAAACAAACTCATCTGCATCTTGGGTGGCCTAAGGGTGAGTACATGTTCTGCATTTTTATTTAGCTTTTTTTTTTTTTTTTGAACATCGGGTATATGACAAGTTGATGTTGTGTTCCATTAATGCTTTTATGTTTTTAAAGTACAGACCAAAATCATATTCCTTCTTGTAGTAAACAAGTATATACGCTGTGATCCAGGCTGATTTAATGTTGCTAGTTTCATTATGGCTTCTGGGGAGCTTTAAATTGTCTCTCTACATGACATCCGTAATGAACACGCTCTTAAAAAAAAATCACACATTTACAACTTGCATGAAGAAAAAAATATATATTTTAATAACTAAACTATTTCAGGACCAGCACAGCAAATACAACAATTAAGCCCTTTACCTTAATGTGTCCAGGCATTTTAAGTTTTTTCTAATTAACATTTTTCTCAAAGATGATTTCCATTAGATTATCATTTGAAGAAATGCACCTAATTGTCATGAAATTAGTACCTCGATGTTAAAAAAAAATCTTAATGATCCTGAACATAAGGTTTCATTTTCTTAATGCAAAACATAATTTAGTTTTTTTAAATGAAATATGACCCGTGCAACGCCTCTATTAGAAACAGCGGTTTTATCTCGAGACTTTGCTTCATTAGGCAAGTAATAAAGAAGCTGACGGATATTACAGCAAATAAAACCTCCAAAACAAATCAAATATAAATCATATTTATTATATCATACAAATTGTACAGATGACATTATCGTGTTGCTTGTCCTTACAAACGATGAAAAACATTGATCAATGTTCACAATGGCACAACAGTGGCTGACAATCAAAGAAGCGACCTGCAAAAATATGGAGGCAGAAATGGCAAAATCCTTTGAGATATACAAGCGTGCTTGAGAGGGGAAATGCAGCATGTTTGACTCTTTTATTCTCCGAAACGCGAGAAAACTGTCAGTAAGTGAACCCCAAAATGGGATGCACGTGCTTAAACGTGCGTTAGTAGCTACAGCGATCCTCCCCTGCCGCCACGGCACATTAAAATCCATTATATCACTAATAAACTGGCACATTTCTCAGCTTACGGCACAAAAAAAACGCAGCGGAAGAGGTCGACCGCTACACGAGTCGCAGGTCGCCCTGTCAATACTAAAGGGAGGGTAAATATTACTCGGCTTCATTTCGCTGATCCGGCCTCACATCCTTGTTTTTCCCCTAACAGCTCTGATCCGACTGACCCTGCGGACCCGGACCGGCCTTAACGTCCATGACGCCGTGCCTGCTATTGTGTGCGTTTCCATCTACGCGGTGCTAGATCTCGCATTATACCTTCACACACTAACCATTCATCACTTAGTGAAACCACGTAAAGTGTGTCCACGCGGAAGTAATTGAACCTTCAGAGTCTTTAAGAAATACGGAGCTGATGTGTGTATTTGTTTAACAGGGTTTGAGTTGGATGCAAAAGGCCATGTTTGAAAAAGCGTACCATTATAGTGCTAGTTTTTACGTAAATATCTGGATGCACGTGCATATAAACGTACGGTACACCGCTGTTTAAAGAAGCCTATTACGGCTGCATTTATTTAATTAAAAATACAGCAATATTTTTACCATTTAAAATGTTTTCTATTTGAAATATTTTTCTAATGCAATTGATTCCTGTCTTCAGAAATCATTCTAATATATGCCGACTTGCCGTTTAAGGAACATTTCCTATTGTGCCGCGTAATATTTTTATGCTGACTATGATGGGTTCAGTTTTTTTGCTCTTTGATGAGGAAAAAAAAAAGTTCAAGAGAACAGCATTTATTTAAAACGCAAATATTTTGTGGCTGCCACTTAACTTAAAGCGTCCTTACTGACTGTAAGGACTCTAACTGTAAACTTTGGAAAAGTAGCGCGCGTAATGCATATTCCCCCATGCGATGCACTTAAACTTGATGCCATAAATGTGCATTCTCAATGATTAATAGATGTGATTTGATTTTTGCTCCTATAAGCTAGCAAGTCACTCGAGGTCGTTTGTAACCGTGATTTACCACCGTTTTGACCTATAGCGTCTAGCTTACGGCTTTATTTGATGCCGTTTAGCATTCTATTAAAACAGTACAGAGTATACAGTGCAGTGTGCAGTACGCCAGTATTCGGTTCCAAACACAGCCGCGGAACTCAATCTAGATAAGCCAAGCTTATCAGAGCAGATGCTGACAGTAGAGCAATATGCATACTAGCGCATACTGTAACATAATTGCTATCCGTCGGTGATAAGCAGGCCCACACACAATCAGCGCCCACAGATGTCCGCAGCAATCGGGACGCCCGTCATTCACAAACTTCTACACATTGTCTGTTTCTTTATTAAGCGTTTATGCTAATTTGAATGGTTTTGTAGAGCCCTCCGCTATCGTTCAACGCGATCCGCAGATTTTACCTCCTCAAAAAGCCTACGGAGTCCGCCCGCGACGCACAACAAGCAACGTTTGAAAAATACATAGTGAGCCGAGATCGAACACGTTAAACCGAAAATAGGATGATCAGAACGTCTTTTCGTCTCCAGTTGAATCGGCAGAGCAGCTCCGTATTAAAACAATAAACAAGGCCTTTCCCCTCCGGCTACAGTCTAACAACAGCACTGTGACAAAGCACAATTATAATGACAACGTGTCAGAAACCACGCAGAAAAGCGTCGTCGTGTAAGAGGGAAGTGCAAAACGAATTACTTGAAAGCAAAGAAAACGGCATCTTTTATTAGGGAGTCGGGAGGCCGACGTCCTTTCTGATGAGTGCTTCAGACGTCCGTCACAGCAGGTGGGGGGGGGAACGGAAAAGCCATTATGATTTTAAACGTGACCCCTCTGGCCATTAGAGCTAATGCAGAACCGCACACACGGCGTCCCTCGAGACCGCGCGCTGGAAAACCCTGACATCGCGAACCCAGATTATAAATACGGCCAGGCTCCAACACAACATTGCTGACTTAAGGGAAACACAGATGAAGCTCGGGTGAGGTATACAGCGGGCACGAGAAATCGAAATGTTAACTTTTTATTATTTTATTGTTATTTTTTTAGCCATGTTTTGCTCACGCGGAAGTCACTTTTGGAGCAACCGACTCGATCACGAAAAATTTCACTCTTGCCGATCGCTCGGAGTCCTAAGTTCTCATTTCTTGCCGTGCATGATGGGTCACTCCCGACATTTGGTGACGAGAAGGTGCTTTAGAATCGCTGTTTTGTCATTTCAGACTTTCTGTGTAATATATATTGCTGGTAAAGTTCGCTTGCGCTCTCCTCGCTGACAAAGTATGTACTAAGACAACGTGTTTGGTTGTGTGAATGTTGAGGGAACTTTAATTAGTAACATTATTGTAATGTTACTTTTGAATGTTCTCCAAACGTTCTAAAACAAGTGGTTACATTTTAGTGTCCAACTAAAACGCTCCTTGAAAAGAGAGATATATCATAATCATAATATATCAAATAAACGGCGTGTAATGCTTTTGTGTTAACATTTGAGAACGTAAAATCACCAAACAGCTTGACTTGAACTATTAATGTTAACTATTAATAACTTTAAATGGCTGCTATTAATGTCACTGGAATAATGTCGGTTTAAATCGTCTTTTGCTAGAACGTTTTGCTAGCATTCCCTGTCAGCTGGGCTCTATTGTTTTATAATAAAAACTAATGCGATGACGACATCACCTGCCAATAGCGGCTATCACAGAAAATCAAATGCTTTCCATTAAAATACCATTATGTACCATTATCTTTTTCCAGTAAAACCATTACAGCACTCCTTTTTGTAGTGTGTTTGGGGCATTTTCCTGATAGGATTGAACATCCCACCAATAGAATCCATCACGTACCAACAGACATCATTATAGCTTTCATTAAAACCCAATACAATTCCTATTATAATCATTAAATGATTGCAGATAATATTTTTTCGCCATGCATTAAGCTTGTTTTTAACATTTTTTTATTGCATGAATGTTTTTGTATTTTTGCACTTGTGTTTATATATATATATATATATATATATATATATATATATATATATATATATATATATATATATATAAATTCTAATCATAAATAAATAAAATCATGACATTTTGGGCAGGTTTCTATTTTTCGTTCAGCAGGGATTTCAGACATTCAGGTGCATTCACCTTCACCGTTGTTGATTCTATTATTCCTGGTAAAATCCAGTCATTTCTACAGGATTCTATGCGATCAGGAATTTGACCAAGCCGCTCGGTCTGAAAGTGACTTCTGTGTGAGCTTTGTTTCATTGGTTGATACGTCACATAGTGCTTTAATAATAATTTCTATGAAAAACCCAAACCACGAGTCGGACAGGATAATACTCTCTATCTGAAATCAGTCTTGTGATTCTGCTGGATTAAGGGATCTGATTTCTAAAATACAAGACATTGGCTTCATTAATGAATGCCACGGACCCGCGTGAACCCGTCGACCGTCCTCATTTTGTGTTGTTCACTTTAAATCTGAAACATCCCTGAAGATCAGGGTAATAATATCATTGTCATGAAATAACCCCTCTATCCCATCACGACATTCTGTTACGGATTATCCACGTATCCATTTATTTTCTTATGCAAATTGAAAATCGACGGCCGCCTGTATAATAACGTCGTGGAGTTTCACTCTCACATTTTTTCAAGATGCAATTTTCATAATAAAAGCTGTCAGTGCCTTTATGAATCCTGTGCAGTGAAATCTAAAAAAACGTTTTTACCATTACTGCCTTTTTTCATTTCGGTCTGTGCAGCAGGCACACATGTGCACACCAGTTTATTTCTGTAATTTAAATAAATTAGTTAGAAATCGCTGACGGTTTTAAAGGGCGGCTATCGGATGAACCGGGGGGGAGAGAACGAGCATCTTGAGGTGAACGTTAGCCGGCGTCTAGGAGTCTTTTGTTGTGCTGTTTTTAACACGAGAGAGAGAGGTCCTGTGTGAACGGCCCCTCAGTCGTCTGCTAATTAAAACGGGAAAAGGA
Source organism: Puntigrus tetrazona (assembly GCF_018831695.1). Lineage (NCBI taxonomy): Eukaryota > Metazoa > Chordata > Actinopteri > Cypriniformes > Cyprinidae > Puntigrus > Puntigrus tetrazona. The sequence continues at coordinate 645,646 of NW_025048098.1, forward strand.
TCCGTTCATGAGCGTATCTCATCTATCTGGTGTTGACTTTCTCAAACAAAATCACTTGTGATGCTTTATTGCCTCCGAGAGCAGTGTTAAAAATGTTTGCATTAGAGCTAGAGCAGATTGTCTCCGTGTCAAAGTAAACCGAAGCCCAAACAGACGCTTATTATGCCATCTGCCTCTTTTTAAAAGCAATGATGCACCCTGTAAATGATCATTCTGTCACCATTTAATCGCCTTTTTTTTTTTGTACAAAGCATCCGATGGATAATTCGTTAATTAAGCTTGTGGCTAAGCTAACAATACAATATTCTAACGAGCATAAAAATATTCCACGCCCACAAAAATTGGGTGAATAATATATTTCGAATTAATTGGAGCAACTTTTGTGATGCTTTTCGTGGAGTACAGAAGCCTGTTTGTGCAGTCGAAGAAAAAAAAAAATGCTTTGGAAAATCATAATTGTCATCACTGTGACAAAAATCACGTCAGAATCGTGGTTTGAAATTCACGATGCAGAACTATGAGAAAAAAAGCGACTCGGTTATGATGAAAAACATAAGTTAATTATGATAAAGTAAAAGTTTTGATAAACCAAAAAATTCAAGTTTTTATGGGATAAAATTGTATGAATTACATTTTCCACTCCATAAGTAAATAATAATTACTAATGGTATACATTACAATTATACTAATGAAATGAAAAAAGTGAAATTATGACTTTTTAGCTTATTATGTGTTTTACTTTCTATGTCAAGTTCTACTATTTATATCTTGGTGTCCATTTTGACGTTTTATGAGTTTTACAGTTTTTTCGCTCTTAATATCTCATAGACTTTGTCATAATTTCGTCATTTTTATCCGAGGATTACCGTTTTTGTTTTTACTGATGCATTACCGTTTTCCTAATGTGCCAGAAAAGGTCTTCCCTACAGCAGCCCGGGTTTTCCTTCCCCCATGAAGTCATGCATGTTCGAAACGGCGCGAGGGTGAGTAAATAATGACAGAATTTTCATTTCTGTGCGAGTTGAACGCTACCAAACCAAACTAAGAGCCGCACGGCAAACGTAACAGAAATATCCCAGCATGTCTCTCCCAGCCAGGTGCGACTCTTCTCTTACATTTCGAGAATCGGACTCTTCTGTTCGGACGGTGACGTGAAATATTCATATAAACGTAAACAAAAACCGTACACAAACATATGCACCTTACATCACGAAAGATTGCTTCTCGCAGCGGTAACCTTCTCCTCGGGCCGTCTGAGATGCCGTCTTTGAGTCTGTCTCGGCCCTCTGGGCTCATTGAGTAAATATTAATGTGGTTTTCCCATCCAGTGCATTTACCGATAACAATCTCTTCCCATCTCTCCTCCCTCTTCCTGGATACCGGAGTCCTTTCGGCTCGTCGATGGGGAAGGGATGTTATCGCCCCGCTCACCAGCGGTCGGTCAAACGTTCAGCGTTGGTTACAAGAGGTGGAAATGTCAGGTGAGGTGTTTGCGATACCTGCTTTAAATCATAATCTACGCGACCAGTAGTTTTGTCTCGAGTAACTAAAGATCAGTAAAACAGCTCTTGCTTTCTTGCTTTGTCTGCCGAACTTGTTTTAAGGATGTTTGGATACTGGAAAACGAGACAAAATATTGATTAGCAAAGTGTTTTTTTTGTTTTTTTTTGCAGGGTAGCATTTATAACATTCAGAAGGTCCACTTCCATCGGCTCGGTGGGTCTGAGCGCGTCCTCAATCCTGATTGGCTGAGCTGTCTTCCTGTTTGCCCACCTCCTCTTCCTGTCGCCCTGTTTCTTGTGCAGTAGGTGAGGCCTCGTCTCGACAGGAGCCCATTTCGGCTTCCGTTTTCACG
>NW_025048098.1:652500-665000 GCF_018831695.1 Puntigrus tetrazona
ACACTGTTATGGTGAAAAATGAAAGTAGCTGTTTTCTGTGTGAATATATTTTCAAGTTAAACTTATTCCTGTGACGCAAATCTGAATTTTCAGCACTATTGCTCCGGTTTTCGGGGTCACACGATCCTTCAGAAATCCTTCTGATATGCAAGAAACATTTCTAAATATTATCAACGCTGAAAGTTAGTTTTTTTAGGCTAATCTGATGAGTAAAAAGTTCAAAAGAACAGGTTTCTAATAATATTTTGCGTAAAATGATGCATAAATATCCTTACTGAAATAAAATATGCATTACCGGTGTAGCTTGTATATATAAATGGTAGCTTTATATCGTGAACCAGAACTTCACTAACATTGCTATTCGTAGTACTACACTTTTTACCGTTATGTTACCATGTTACCAGGAAAACAAGGCCAGCCGTCTCCAAGACATCGCAAAGTGACGGTTCTGTAGTATCTAGGACAGCGTTTTGATTAATTAGCCGCTGTTGTGTGTTGTGGCATTTCGTGAAAGTTTAAAATAGGCCCGTAATTAATCAGCAGGGGCTGCGGGACGGATAGAAGAATGACGCGTGAGAGAAAGGCCAAGGCGGGATCGGCCCGGCTCGGCGCGGGTATGACAGATGGAGATTACACGCTGAACTCCGGTTCGAACGTCGCCGGAAGCTTCCGCTCGCCGTTACAGCGATCATCAGTTAGCTTGTATTGACATTTCATTACGGCGAGCAAACAGTGGAGCTCTGCCCCCGTGCTGCCATTACGTCTGACTCCACGAGGTCCGCGGAGCTCTCCGTCACGCTCCGGGTTGCTCTGTGTGGGCTGTGCCGTTGTTTTCGATGTTGGAAACGAACGCCTCACGAGGTGCTTGCACAAAATCAATCGATGGCTTCACAATTCCTACCTCTAAAGCCCGTTCGTGTTATTGTTCCATATTGTACCGATCAGTGAAATAAGCAGGTGGTCATAACATTAATCCAAGGTGATCTTATGAATATAACTACACACAAACTCAATAAATATGCATTGAATACAATGCAACATAATTAATTGAAGAAATAATGTACATTTAGATATAGAAAAAATATAGTGCTATCAAATGATTAACCGCATCCAGAACTGTGTACTGCGTTTATTTATTATGTATATTTAAATACACATGCATGCATATATTTAAGATTTGTTTTCTACGTTTCAGTATATAAGGTATTTTCTAAATATACGCTTAATATATACATAATAAATATACACAGTACACACACATTGCCTAAACAAAAACTTTTATTTTTTATTAAAGCGTGTTGGGTGTAAATTATGGCGGTGTATCTTATCACGAAAATGATTATTAGTGATTCCTTGTGCATTTTCCTTGCTGCCGTAGCGCCGGACGTCCAGCCGAAACGTACCACGAATCCATGGCCGCGCTCCGATTTGCATGCTAATCCTAATCTTGCGTACTATATAGCACAAATAGTGAGATTTGGATTAGTGCGTACCGAATCCTTGCATGTTGAAAACAGGACGCCTGTATAGTGTGCTATTTCCAGTGCATTGTCCTTAAAGCTTTTTGAGCTAATGTTGCACGGAAACCTTTGCCGTTTCAGAAACCGTATGAACTTAGAAGTTGAGTAACGACGAACTCTGAGGCGCTGACTTTTACCTGTTAGTCTTGACGATCGGTGTAGGCAGCACGCAAGTGAGTCTCCATCCAAACGAAGCCAGCGACTGCAGCAAGGGAATGTAGTCCGTCTTCACTTGTAAACCCTGAAAAGAAAAGAGGTTACCGTTTAACAGAGAAAAGTCACACTTATAGCATTTTAGACTATCAGTTTAAGTATTTAGGCATATATATTTAGACGTTTTATATAGCAACTGTGTTTAGATGCGCCCTCTATAGTGCATTTGTATGGTTGTTTTCTTTAGATATATAATAGCAATGTGTGTTTAATATTTTGCATATTTACAAGTTTTTAAAAGTAGACAAACAAATTATATTTACAAAAACTGCTTGTCGATATTTGGACGTTTCATACATATATATATATATATATATATATATATATATATATATATATATATATATATATATATATATATATATATATATATATATATATATATTTGAAACATGGACCCTAGTGACTTGTCTGATTCAGTTTAGGTGATAAAATGTAGGTTTAATATCTATTCTGGTACCATAACAGATGTTAAAATAAAAGCCGTATTGTATGAAGAGCTGGTGAATGTGTTTCTGTGGTATTGAGAGTGCAGCCTTAATCAAACGGTTGTTTTGAGCAGTTAGGGGTTGCGCTGTGGTTTCAAAGAGAATGCTTGTACCCTCGTTTCAGGAGGAGCGCGCAGGAAGTCAGAGCTGTTTAACGGCATCTGTCCTCAAAAGGAAACCATGTCGCGTGTCAGCCGTGCGCACACACTCATAATGATAACACAAGACAGCGCCACACGATAATGCTTCACTTGCAATAATATGCCATGGGGTTTTGCACGAATGCGTTGTACGGTTATACATGAGTCACCGTGGAAAGTTCAGAGGAGATAACAACGTGATGACACTGGAGAGGCAGAATCGAGGGGTTCTCAGAGTAGATGCTCCGTTTTAAAAGCAGCGAGCTGACTTCCTGTCCGCTGTCTACAGACGCAGCAGCCTTCTAAGGCGACAACTGAAATAAGAAGCGGCTGTTTTGAAAAACTTTTCTTATGCATAAAAAGTGCATGACGCGCACAGTCACTGGGCACAGTTAGGAAAACTGAATTAAGTATGATTTTTTTAAAATTGTTTTGGTGCCTTTAAAAAGTGTGCATATTTTTTAAATATATTTAAATATATTTTAGATTATAATATTTATAGTTGAATAAATACATAAGTTGAAATTGAAATTCTGTTCAATTATTTATATATATATATATATATATATATATATATATATATATATATATATAATATTAGTTATTTTATTATGCAAAAATTTAATTATAGGAAAATTATATAAATATAAGAATTAAACTATTCAAAAATTATGTAAATCATTATCATTCATTGTATTTACATATTCTTAATTGTGTGGGTATTACTATTATAGTATTACTTAAAGAATATATTCTTATTAATACAATTATTTCATTTACAGTATTTACAGAGGATATTTACATATCACGTAATCACTTATATAAGTGTACAAATAATAAAAAATATTGTAATATATTAATAAAAGGAATAAGTAACATATATGATAAATAATTATTTGATTTATCACACACATACACATATGCATGTATGTATATGTATCACAAAGCCCTCTGTGTGCAGAATACACGCGATTCTGCCTAAAATCTGCCTACTTTTCAGAACAGCCTACACAAACACTCAGATGCTGCCCACATTGGTTTTGGGACAGAGCCAGAGTCTTAGTTTAGTCCTTTGTGGAGGTTTTGTTTCAACACCCTTCCTAGATATGAAGCCCTTTTGCCCAGATTGGATGGCATTGTTGTGGGTCGTGAGTTGAGAGCTCAGAGGCCCAGGTTTCTGTTGAAATGGTTTTTGGGTATTTGCGTTGGCCAAAACCACAGCGCCAGCCATCAGGGAATCCAGATATGTGAGAAGAGGTTTTTGTTGGAAGCGGTCCCAGTAGCGGTCCCTGTAAGCGGCACCGCAGACTTAAAAGCGGAGTGGAATTGAGAAAATACGGTCAGTTTAATGGCTTTCCACTGCTGCGGGATTGTGTGAACATCTAGATGATGTTGAAGTGCTGCGCTCTTTCAACATGGAGGTCAGTGAAATAGAGCAGAAGCAAGACTCCTCAAGAAAAAGAGTCGGAAAGTGCCGGCTTTCGCAATATGGCACGTTTCAGAGATTAATTTAAAAAAATACGTGTTGGAAGAAACATCCCATTACATCAGTAACTGATTAGATTGTAAAGGAAAGACTTGTGTTGTCTCGATTGATGTGTGTTTTGATGTATTGATTTCTTTTTTTATTTATTCACTTATTTTTATGTAATTTGTAGGTTAGAGGATTGTTGCAGGAATGTCAATGGTTGAAGTAGACAACATATAAACAGTAGTTTTACATGCAAAAATAATAGTTGTAAAAGTTTAGGAGAGTTGCATTAAATAATGCATTAAAGATTTCCCGACTGGCTCCGAGATGCAGTGAACTTCATTAAAAAAAAGCAGATATAACATTAAAGTTACCATCCTGTCAGTATAAACATTAAGGTGTTATCATGAAGATGGTTCGAATGTTTGTCCACGTATACTTAAAATTTGTAAATGCATAACATGCAATATAATTACGGCTGCTTTGTGTTTTGGTTTAGGGTTGGGGTGGGAATATTATTTTCATTATTTTCTTTTATTTGCATGCTGTTGTTATTGTAAAAATCAGATTAAGCAAAAAAAAAAAACCTTGATAATAATTAAAAAAATAAAATAAATAATATCAGAGTGATTTCTGAAGGATCATGTAACGCTAAAAATACAGTTTTGCGTTAAAAAAATAAATAACATTTTAAAACATAATCGGATTCAAATCCTACTACATTTTTCCCAAAGCATCATTAAAACATTTCTAAGGAGAAAAAATTATATATATACCACAAGATGTGAGAGATCTATTTTTGTTTTAACCTTTTCAGTCAAAGAAGCAAAATTCAGCTCACAGACTTCCATTCTCAACAACTAAAAATAGTCCAGCCTTGTTTTACACCTATATCACACTTTTCTACCCAGGCTCTGTCATGAATGTTCGACTGATATATATATATATATATATATATATATATATATATATATCTATCCTCACGGACTGACAGCAACCGTCTGTCTGTAGCTGTAAAATCACACACACGTCATAAACTCAGTTCACTGGAAATAGACTAATGAAAGATTTTGAAAAGCATGATTTTTTCATTTTAGAGTCGTGTAGTTCAGCCGCATTCAAACAGACAAAGAAAGGCGTTTTTTAAAGCGGCAGGTCGCGTGTTTTTCTCACCTCCGCGGGAGCCATAAAGGTTACATTGCCAAAGGACGTGTTTTAATGGTCTATCTACAGTCTAGATATCACACCGCTCCAATGACTGCACTGACCTTCAAACTTTACCTTCTACTCTAACTACATACTAAATATATATCACCTGAGGAAAATTATATTGCTCAGAGGTTGCTAAGGCAACTTAATGGCGTTTCATTGAAGTTTCTCCTTTGATGCTTCTCTTATAGCTACTTGAACTGGCTTTGAGCGAAGTTCAAGACATCTTTGAGCTGTCTCTCTTTTTTTTTTAAACTCCAGGAGGTTTTTTTCTCATGCGCAGCTAAACTTCGTTATCAGCATCCTGATGCAACAACGTCATAGTAATCTCATTTGAGCTCTAATTGGGTTTCTGGTAACTTTTTTTTAAAACGGTTACGCAGCGGCTAACTTGTTAACTTGGTTATCTCATTTGACTTGTTCTACTCCGTTAGATCTCTCTCATCGCAGGCCAGTGAGAGGCGAAAAAAAAAAAGCAAATCCAATCCGCGCAGCAGAAGAACCGCTTTCAAGAAAAGCGATCCGAGTAATAGTGATTAGAGTTTAGACTGTACAGACGTCGCCACGCTTCAAAACATGCGAGAAGGATCTGAGGCTGCCGTAGTTACGCAAGCCTTAGATAGACATGAATAATTCGAAAAGGAAAGACATCCTGAGAGCCAGACAGGAAAACCATAACAAGATCGGACCGAATTTCACATTGCGTCTTCAGATGCCACGGGTTGGTTTTAACAGTCGCTGGACTTGTTCCAGACGTCCTCGGGTCTCAGTCTGTGTTTACTCACGCGGTGTTCCTGAAGTAGGACACAGGGTTAAAGCATTGCGGTAACTGTTTTCATCCTCATGTTATTCATTCCCGATTTCCTTTTCTCTTAGTGAGCAGACAATGTGCAGGACTCCTTCTCCAGAACGAAACGTGATGGTGAAATCACAATTTAGCCAAAGCTGGATTAAATGTGTATGTATGCGTATATATGTGTATATATAAATGTGTATATATTTAATATATGCGTGTGCGCATACATATATTTGGCCTGGATACAACTTTTTGAAAATCTTGCCAAAAAAAAATTAATCCAATAGACATTTTCCTGTACAGTTGTCTAAATTAAGTTCTTAGCAATGCATATTACTAATCAAAAATTCAGTTTTGATATAATCACAGTAGGACATCTTTACGGAACATGATTTTTACTTTATATCCTAATGATTTTTGCAAACTGGTCTTGTAAGAAACACTGCTTTATGCATCTTGCTGCACGTTTCACAGCACTTTCAAAGAGAAACGTCCACTGAGCGGCGCCAAAAACACAGGTTCAATACGTGCACCCTGGCACATTTTTATTACGTTGGCATAGGTAAGCATTGCTGTGTGTTTTTATGTCGTTGCTTCAGTTACATATTGTGTCGGTTCAGAATTGGGACTTTCATTAAAAGTCTGCAACCGTGCCGTTTCAACTAACTTTTTTTTTTTATACCGATTAGAACTGTTTTGTCAAACCCTGTTACACAGATTTCGAACCGGTTCTTTCCATTGCCTAAGCGCAACGCCGTTATGCTCGTGTCTCATGTTGATGTTAAAATTAAAACAGCTTGAGATTCATTTTTAAAAATGACTAATTTCAATGATTCAGAGTCAACTCCTTCTTTTGCAAGATAATGACTTTATACACGGTGCACTTGCAGATTTAAAAAGTATTTTTACATTATATTTCTTAAGGTAATTTAAGGCAGTTGCTTTTTAAAACCTTTTTTTATTCAAGGCATTTGCATATGAGAAAATACATCTGACTGATACTTTTAGTTTTATTTCATATAACTGTAGCTGTATTTCTTATTGTAATTAGTCAGCATTACCTGTTTTACTTTAATGACATCCGTCCGTTTGAGTGTTGCGACTGCATTGCAGCTTTCTGAAGTCTGCTGCTCTTCTCTTAATAACACACCCTCGTATTCGGGGAGAGCTCTCTGCGACTCTGATAAAAGGCTGTTAAGGCAATTTCCTTCTCAGTGGATCAAAACTAATAAGTGTTGCTGTGAGTAAATCTTCAAAGATTATTCCTCAAGGAAATCTAAAATGGAAAACTGTTTTTTGAGGTTGCGTTTCAGGGGCTGAGCTCTAGCGACAGAGTGTCCTCATTGCATTACATGTCCAAGGTTACTCTGCCTATCGATTTTCCTACGACAAGAATAGAGTCCTCGCTCAATTTGACTCGTATTGAACAAACGTGGCTCAGTTACTTCGTACAAGTGCTTTGGAGATTTATGCATGCAATTAAGCATTTCACTAAAGCTATAATAATAATATATATATATATATATATATATATATATATATATATATATATATATATATATATATATATATAATGTTCTCTTGTGTGAAATTCAGTAAATAAGTACATTTAAAAATAATTAATATATTAATAATTTAATATGCACCTAAAAACTTATAAACACATACATTATCTATCTATCTATCTATCTATCTATCTATCTATCTATCTATCTATCTATCTATCTATCTATCTATCTATCTATCTATCTATCTATCTCAAGCTTTGGCAATATTGTATCTTTGCAGTCATGCCAATAAATATATATATATATATATATGAATGATTGTAGAATATTGTAATTGTAGTCAATTTAATTTAAGAAGCAAATAAATTCATATATTGAATGATACCGTACATTTATATTTGTTGTGCTACATTAAAAAAGCATTTCTCAGAATACCATCATTGAGTGAATGAGTAATGTGCAGTGATTGTCTGATGCTATTATAGAAACATGATTCACGAGACATTTGAAATAAACATGCAGGCTCATTGAAGACAGAAATATCACTGACAGAAAATGAGACGGTGATTGATGGGCTGACGGCAGACAGTGAGTCAGACAGCAGCTAAACATATCAATTCAAAATGTCTTGCTGCATTAGCGAGAATACCCTTCTGTCCGAAGAAACTATATGAATCTGGCGTCTGGCATATACATCGACATGCCCTTAAACAATATTAATACTGAATACCGTTCACAAAAACCTAAATTACAATGGTGTTGGATGCTGGGAGATGTGTAGCAGACTTGGATTTGAATGCATCCCGTCAGGCCGAGCCGCACTGAATAATGCTGTGTCCTTACCCTCCTCTACAGAAACACCGTCATGGCTGAGCAGAAGAGAACGTACGAGAGAGGACAGCAGAGAGAGACTGAGAGCCGCAGGATTATAAAATAAAGCTCAAAACTCGATTACGCTGATAGTATCAGTACACAGGGCTAACTAACACGGCGCTGCCCGGGTTTGTGCACTCCTCACACACACACACATGCACACACCTAGCCCAAATAAACCCAAGCGAGACCAACTTGAGAAGAATCAATGGCGAACTGGCACAATATCTGATTTCAACAAGCATGGCTAAGACTCTGTGAGCAGCAGGACCCATTACTGTCGCTCAAACCTGACGTTCGGTTAGAACACGGGGTTTCCTGCTTTTTTTGTGTGTATTTTGAGCTGCGCTTCTAGATGTTATTTCCAGTTTTTGCCTAATTTTATGTTTTTTTGGAAGTTTGTGCTACAAAGTAAAGAAATACTTCAATCAATAACCCAAACTCGCTGAATGTTTGAGTTTGTATCTGAACGGATTTGGAGAAATTTTGCATTGCATCATTTGCTTACCATTTGCATTGCCTCTCCATGCACTTTCTTCAGTGAAAAACTCCAGAAACTCCAGTTTTGGCACCACAAACCGGGTGCTTGACCTGCGCATATTTTTCTTCGTTCAGACGAGACCATTTTTTCACTGGAGAAAGCATGTTTTTGGTCATATTTTAGCTGGAACTCGGCTTCAATTAAATCGTCTTAATGATCGTTTCTTACAAACACACAGCTTTTCTTCATAAGATGTTAACAGATGGACTACAGTGGTGTGGATTATTGTGACGTTTTTATCAGCTGATTGGACTCACATTCTGACGGCGCCCATTCACTGCAAAGCATCCACTGATGCAATGCTAAATCTTTCCAAATCTGATTTTGAACAAACTGAACAAACTCCTCTACGTCTTGGATGGCCCGAGGGTGAGTACATGTTCAGCAAATTGAATAAATTAATACCTACTACCTGAAAACTAATGCATTGAAATAAGACATTCTGTAGCTTAAAAGAGTAAAACATACTTCAGTAACCTTATGCTCTGAATAATCATTTTTGCAGTGTGCAGGTTAATATGACAGTAGTACTTGCAAACGTGTTGGACTGTAACTCACGTGAACGATTGTCCATTGTTCCACCACTATAGCGTCGTACGCTGCAGCCGGGTTGGTGTCGCTCTCCACCCCCTCCTGGAACACAAACACGCTGTCCACAGACTTGACCAGAGGATCTGCAAGCAATAGAGGACAAATCAGTTGGGTCCAGTGTAGTTTCAAAATGACTTTTAATGCAGTGTGTAACACTAAGTGAAGGAAAACATCCTGCAAAGTTTCGAATCTGAAAGTCGTTCTCTCTCGGAAGAAAGAGTCGACTCTGAATCACTGGAAGGAGTTGTTTCGGCATTCGTGTTGACATAAAACATTAGTGTACTGCCCGTCCACAAGAAATGAAAATGCTAATTCATTCTTTGCTACTAGGTCAGTTTTGCCAAGTCGGCGGTTTTCTCAATGCTCTTTCCGCGGGATGTTTTTCATGTCCACTGGTTGAAGCCACCCTAATAATTATATTTAGCCCCTGGAAATGGTCTTCTATCAGGGGAACCCCGCCAAAAAAACGTGTGTTTTAACCCAACGATTTGTACTAGGAATCCTCCCTGAAAAGTGATTGGGCTAGTTCTGTGTTATTTTTGAGTAGCGGTTGAGTGCGTTTTGATGGAAAAAAACATGGCAACCATGCATTAGGTGCTGCTTTTGGTGCATTAAAATAGCTTTTTTCCCGGTAACGGCCGTAAACAAAGCAGCTGCGCTCACAAATGCTGCTTTTATCATTAAATAGACCAATCAGACCAATCACCGCAGATTAGCGTCAAGCAAATGAGGGGTTTGGAGAAATCAAAATCGTTTGTGAGTCGCTGAGGAAATAAGGTCAAAACAAATGCATATTATACGACAATGAAAGCGTTTTGTAACCTTGCACGCCGGTCACCCTGTTTTGGGGAACTGCCAAAATCAAAATATGAACCTTTCATAACCCATAATAGGGCCACTTTGAATATCTTTTGTTGTCTTTGTTTAGAAGAAGGAAAAAGTGTTGCCCACAGTCAACTGGCTAAATATCTAATGCATACGCCACACAAAAGTGGAAACACTTCAGGAGTTTCAAAGTTGTCATTGGATTGGTTGATTTATACAGGATGTCGCATTTTTTAATGTTCTGCCTGGAAACAAGATAGCGTGGGGCCAAGCCACTTCATGAAAGAAAAAAGCTGCGTTTATAACTGTGATGATAAGCGCTTATCAGGATGAACTTAATGCTGTATTTTCAGAATTGTGTGAAATACTTAAAGTTCGTGGCATGTAATCGATAAAATACGTGAGTTTTACACACCATTGACATTTCCCTGAAACATGACGCTGAACGAAACAGACTGCCATTGGTTGTATTGACATGTCAGTCAAACGGCCTTAATGAGTGGCCCTTGGCCAATGAACGCAATCATGAAAGTCCAAAGGTCTGGCTACGCAATACTACAGTACACAACCAAATAAGGCTGGTATAACTGATCGAACTGTACATAATTCATGATAAATAACTGTTAGTAAAATGTTCCATTCATTTCCTCTAAAGAATGCTTTGTATACGAGTTTGAACTGGATGGAGGAGAGTAAATAATTTGCATCGCTGGATATACTTTAGCTTTTACTTCCATTAAACCCAGAACATTCCTTTAAAAAGTGAATGAAAGCTAAATGTACTGTAGCACAGAGAGAAAAGGGACGCTAACTATAGCGGGAATTCTAGGTGATAAAAATATAACTAGAGAGAGAGTATGCGGCTGAGGAAGTCATTTGAAATATTTCAAAGAAAAGAAAGAGTGACAGCAACAAGACAGACAGAGACTAATGAATGACCGGCCTAATTAGCCAACACATCCATGTTGAAATGTCGAACATTTCCGGTGAAATAAATAAAGCTCTTTCAAATGCAAGAGCCGCGCACATTTTAATGGCCTGATGTCGCTGCCGCCCCATGCGGTTCCTGCGTTTGGCCCTGTTTTAGAGTGATCTTTATATATGGCTGGATAATAAGCTCTGCTGAGTATTGAAGACGAGCACAGGGGCGTCTGGGAACCGGCTCACATCCCGTGTTATTTCTTCTCGGTGTCCTCTCATGGCCCAAGAGCTTCCTTATTAGCCCTCCTCCATTTACACACTAATACTGTTTGTGCTGCCCCTGTCTGCTCTGGGAGACACTCCAGATTACATTATAGGGGGGCTGAGGGATGGGCGACCGTGGGCCGGCCCCATTGGGAAGGGGTTTTTCTCGGCAAAGGGAGGGGACCGGTGTCTGTCGCCCGCATCCCTCCATCACAAAAACCTATTTAAGGCTGCACTTACTCAATTGAAGGCATCTCAGCGGCCTTTCAAACAGGGCCATTGTTCTGGCCACCTTGCATCAGATGTTCCCACTCGGGAACGTAATTGGAAAAGTCCACTCGGGAGATTGCCTCAGCTGTCGAGCCCGTCTGGACGGACAGCGTTGTCTCAGGTGAGCGACTCCGACGGGGGAGACGCGCCAAACGCGGGCTCAATAAGCCGTCGGGTCTGCGAGAGGCTCGTTTATGGAGATTGACGGTAGAGAGATTGTGCGTTTGATGGAGTGAGACCGCCGGAGTCTGTGGGGTTAGTCTGGCCAGGTCATGGTGACTGATAGCGTTCAGGTTTAAGTATGTGCCCGAGAGAGCTGCTAATGCTCAAGACAGCTTATGTATATTTTACGACGCGGGGCAGAAATGGGCTGAGACAGATTAAGGGTGGAGGATGTGAACATATTAAATGTCAATCACTTGAGCATCTACTGTGCTGACAGTGATGTAAAAGCTTCTTGTTAAAAGCTACCAGCAACAAACAAAAACACTAAACTAATGATCAACTAACGTTCTGTCTGTTGTTCTATCATTCTATCTATAATTCTGTCTGTCTATCTGTCATCCTTTCTATAATTTTGTCATTGTTTCTAATCTATCTATCTATCTATCTATCTATCTATCTATCTATCTATCTATCTATCTATCTACCTATAATTGTTTTTTGTTCTATCATTCTGTCTACCTATTATTTTATCATTCTGTCTATTATCCATCCATCCATCCATCCATCCATCCATCCTATTATTTTATCATTCTGTCTGTTATTCTGTTATCTATCTATCTATCTATCTATCTATCTATCTATCTATCTATCTATCTATCTATCTATCTATCTATCTATCTATCTATCTATCTATCATCTATCTAT
>NW_025048098.1:670000-747500 GCF_018831695.1 Puntigrus tetrazona
ATATATATATATATATATATATATATATATATATATATATATATATATATATATATATATTTTTTTTTACATAAAACATTGTTCTTCTATACTATCACCATATAATATTTAGAATTATATTTTATTTTATACATTTTTACTTGTATCTCTTATTTAGCAATGCATTTGATTTTTGTTTTAACATTTATATTTTTAGTCTATATATACTATATATAGTGTATCCTATTTCTTAATCTACTTTTTTCAGTCTTTCAATGTATTTTAATAATGTGTTACACTTTATAGAAAATGCCAATACAATAGAGTTTTGAGACACCATGAAGTATTCAGAATTTTTTTTTATTAATTGTATTAATAAAAATATTTTTATGTATTAACCCTACTAAAAATAAATAATCTTGAATGTGTTTGAAATGCATTTATTTACACTTTAAATAATATTTAAAGGCCGATGTTTTTCATAAAATAATACAGTAATCATCAAAAGTGACATTAAAACACATTTTAGACTTGTAGTACACTGAATAAAGTTTTTATATCGATTGAGATACCTGTCAGTAAATATATTAACAGATTTGAATAATATTATGAAATAAATTTATTTAAAATATATTACCTATTGCTAGGAATTTTTAATTTAGTAAATTTTAGTCTGTTACGCTATTTAATATGTGTTTAGAAAGCCATAGTAATGCACTGTTCACACTTTGAAGCACTATGCAGTGCATTTAGTGAGGGGATCGATTCCTAATAGCGTCACTGAATCATGCTATTTTTATAATCCACCAGTGTGATCAAAATGTACTTGAGCTAACTCACCGCTGTCACCGGCCAGCTGGAAGTATCCGTCGACTAGCGACGCTCCGTTGTTGAAGTGTTGAGTCATGTGATCGAGCCAGTTGGCCTCCATAGTACAGATGCCCTCTCCCTGCGGCTGCACTCGCAGAGGAACTTTAACCGTGTAGTACTTCAGCTGACCTTCACGTCGACCCGGGTAGTTAAACAATCCAAAGAGCTCGGCCCCTGTGAACAGAGACACCGATTTCAGTGAAATACACCGTAGTGCCAGTTCTAATGAGCATTGTATTAAGACATAGAACAACGATGATTATTGTAATGGTGAGATTATGTTTATGTACTTGTGTAATACTTTATATGCGCACATATGTGACCGCAAAACCGTTCATAAGAGTACATTTTTCAAAAATGAGCTGAATGAAGCTGATTAAATAAGTCAGGATAGAACAATATTTGGCTGAATTACAACTATCTGAATATCTGAAATTAATCAAATCTAAATATTAAGAAAATCATCTATAAAGTTGTCCAAATGATTGATCTTAGCAATGCATTATTAATAAAAAAAAAAAATATATATATATATATATATATATATATATATATATATATATATATATATATATATATATATATATATATATATATATATATACATATATATATATATATATATATATATATATATATATATATATATATATATATATATATATATATATATATATATATATATATATATTTTTAAAGCAATTTATTTTTGGAATTATAAGAATGATAATATTTTTAAATCTTTAAAATTACATTTTTTAAGCGATTTATTTAAAGCAATGAGACTAATTAAAACCATAAAAAATTAAGCTGTAAAGTTGTCCAAATAAAGACCTTAGCAAAAGACCTAATTTTTTCTGTTCTCAACTTGATTTAAAAATAATTACATAAATAAAACTGGAAAAAAAAGTTTGTATTCTTTTATAAAAATGAAAATGGATTTAAAATATAAATACAAAACGATTAGTAATATTAATGTATTATAAAATACATGTATAACACTGCCTAAAAATTAATTTTCAATTCATTTAGTGGAATGTTTAGTCTGAGGCTGAGACTAATCCTGTACCACTAACCATCTTAACCAGAAACTAAACCGGTACTAACCCGACATCCTAACCCAAGCTCAAGCCTGGTCTTGTCAGCACGGTTATGAGATTTGTTTCTTGGTGAAGCGCGTGTTCCTTCGCCGTGGTCCTTCACACTTAATTAATTAGCTTGTAGATGGGCTTAACAACTAATTAGCTGGTGTCCAGGTCTAGCGGAGGTGAGTAATTAAGGAAATTAGGTGATGTAGTGGCAATCTGGAGCGAGTATTCAGACCCATCGTTTCTCACTAGACCGGTCTCGCTCGAGAGAAGTGACCATTCTTTCTCCTCAATGAGATTACGTTCGGCTGGAAAACAAAATGCTGTTTACATCTGCCACAAAGAGAAAGAGAGCAGACCTAATGGATTACGATAGCCCAAGATGAATTTGTTTGTGCGCCTGCTTTGCCCAGTAAAACCTCCTTACTTTCAGACCTGTATTAGAACTAATGGGAAATTGACCGAAAAGATAAATATGGATGCACTTTTGTTCTGGCAGCGATCATTTAGATCGCCGCTGACTGCATTGAGTCATTAAGCGCCTCTGACAGGACCGAGGGAACCAATGAGAGAGAGAGAGAGAACCAAGCGTTAATTGTTGTTTGACTTCAGCTGGGGTACGACAGGTTCTCTGTAAACCCATTTCCTGTACTGTTCGCTGTGCATCATTTCTACCCATTTTATGAATGTCATAATATTCATAAATGCATATCGTAATATTCATAAATATTCATAATATTTATGAATATTATGAAAGTAATATATACTTCTACAGGCCCAAAAATCGAAAAAAAGGTAAAGTCAGGTTATATTTTAGATATATTCATGACAATCATTGGCTAGTTTTGTTTATATATATATATATATATATATATATATATATATATATATATATATATATATATATATATATAAACAAAACCAGCCAATGATTATCATGAATCTATATATATATATATATATATATATATATATATATATATATATATAATCATTTATATATTTACATTGTAAAATATCTATACATTACTATATTATTTGTTGTACAGACTTTATTCAACTTAAATCTTTTTATTTTTTATTTTTCAGGTTTTGTTTCTTTCACATTTCCATTTCTAAATTCTCAAAATTTTATGAGTTACCCACAGACAAAAACCCATATAAAAAATAATAATCTGATCCAGTAATTTAAATAAAATAAAAGAGAAGTTTTTAAAATTTATATAAAGTAATTAAATATGTTATTTAAATTATTAAAAATGTATTTATTATTTATTGTTGCATTACAATACACACACACACACACACACACACATATATATATATATATATATATATATATATATATATATTTTTTTTTTTAAATTAGTATTTGGTGCTCTTAATTTTTTCTGTCGTTAAATTGCGCGTTATGTGGACAATTTAAGAATGCAATGTATGTTTTAGGTGAAATCCACCCAAATATTCAAGCTGTATTTATTCATAGTTTTAAATAAAACTGTCTTTTTTCAACACTAGCACCATATAGCGTATCTGTAAAAGTACTTAAAAAAAGTAAAAGTCCAGCAATATGATTTAACAACATAATATGTAATATCATCATAAAACCTATATAACAGTATAATTTAAAAAACCTGCTGTCCATCAAAGTCTCACGGTTTATGAAAAGCTAGTACCGTCACTACCACCACAGTGTTTTTATAACAAGCTAAATTAAAATGTCTGAGTTTGAAAAGTATCAGCGCTCATAATATTTTACAATTAAATTCGCAATGAGAGTTTTTGGAGGGAAATGGGATTTATTTGCGATGAAAGTGATTCAAATGTCCTTTTCTGTGTTTAAATGAAACAGGCGGGATGCGGCTCTAAACGCGGTTCATCAGACACAAAGTCATGCTCTCCACACACGAAGGGGCCGTCTTCCGGAGGGTCTTGGTTTAGTGGGGACGACCCCGTCTATGAGATCAGCCCTTCTGACAAGGTCAAACGCGCTGGATATCTGCAGTTAGCACTGCCAGGGAACGAGACATGTCGTCAAGTGTTTGCCTAATCCGCATTTGAATTGCATCATATCAACACACAAACACAACCCCACAAGTCCTGACCTCCGTCTTCACTGGAGCCCATAACTATGGAAATATTCGGATGTGGACTGCATCCCGCCGGCTGATTGCCAAAGTTAAGGCGCAGATATAAATAGATGGGGTTTTTTTGACTCAAAGGAGCAAAAATTCTCGAAGCACTTGAAGACAGCCTTGCTTTCTGGATTTCCTCACTTAAAACAAAGCACACAGTACTAAATAATCGTAAATTTAATTTTTTTTTTTTTTAATCATTGAGTTTACTATTTACTATATACCGTTTTTTGAAATAACGCCTTTGAGGCATTGAAGTAATCCCTTTATATATTTATTTGTTTACAGGATATATTGTTGTGAGAATACTTCTATATTTATGTATAATCATAATTAATTCTTTATTTCTTTTCCTTCGCCAAATAAATTTAATATTTTAATGAATTTACATAAACGCATTTTTATATATTTTTGTAAGTTTTTGTATTTTTATTAATTTCTATTTAAAGTTTTCGTTGATATTTTAGTTTAGTTAGAATTACAAAACGTATTAAGTAAAATGATCGATTGTCTTTTTTATTTATTTATTTATTTGAAGAAAAAATATTATTTTTATTTTTATTTTAAATTAATAAATTAGTGACACATTTTACAGTTTTAGTTTTACTGTAATATTCCCGACCGTTATACCGCAATGCATTTTCACTTTTTCTTTTATTTCAAATCTTTTGCATTCAAATAACAGAATATTTAAATAATAAAAAACATTATTTCCCATAATTTGAGGACTACACCTGAACAACTTCTCGTTAAAAGTTTTTATTCATTTCTATTTAAAGTTTTAGTTGATATTTTATTATATAAAGTTCTACGTTGAAGGTTTTCTAAATGAATTAAAAAAATTATTAAGTAAAATGATTGATTTATTTATTTGAAAATTATTATTATTTATTTTTATTTGAAATTTTTTCAAGTAGTGACACATTTTACGGTTTTAGTTTTACTGTAATATTCCCGACCGTTATACCGCAACGCATTTTCACTTTTTCTTTTATTTCAAATCTTTTGCATTCAAATAATAGAATATTTTAATAATAAAAAACCTTTCCATAATTTGAGGACTACACCAGAACTACTTCTCGTTAAAATAATGACGCAATGTTAATGGTCCTATAATAGATTATAGATAATATAATAGAAATTTCCACATTATTATTTTATTTTTCACACTGCTTTAAAATGCAACTTGCGAGATGAACCCAAAATATTGACCTTCTGAATTTCTTCTGTGCACGAAATGAACTGTACGAATCATCTAGCCTTTCCTTTCTGGATGCAGGTTTCCAGCTGCACCGTGGGATGTGAAAAACCTCGTCTGAGCTCTGAGCATTTCACACTGCTGACCAGCGCCATTATGTTTTATAGATGTTCACCCGGAGCATTAGAGGGACTTGCGGGGGAATGACTATATTTATCAACAGCGGCGATAAGTCACGAAGACGCAGCGCTGTGCAAAGGACTCCTGGCAGCTGTCATTTTGTGGCTGAATGAGAAAAATTGGTGTAGCGCGAGGCCACCGGTGGCGACAGAAGCATACTTCCACTGCCGACGAAGTCACTTCCACATCCAGATGGAGACCCGGGCTGCCGGCGCAGGACTCCCAGCATGCATCGTTCACATGGTACGCACAATGCCACGGTTTTTGCAAAAGATGAAAAAAAAAAGAAGCTCCCTTGCTAATGTCGAGAATGAGGTTTGCCATCTGGTTACTGGCGGGAAGAGAAGGGTGAACAAAGCCTAATCTAGCACCCGCTGTGTGGGTTTTTTGTAAATGCCAAGTCCGCCCAATCCCATACGTCAAAGCATCGCTTAAACTCTGTCACAATGCTTTTCTTCAGACAAAAACTACGAAATCAGGCCAGTGAGACGCTTTCACGGTGTGTGGGACACCCAGGAGACGGACGGGTTTTGATCTTTCTATCCGGCACCACCCATAGGTAAAACCAAAAAACAGCTGGATCTAGGGCCGGGCGATAGCTTCTATATTTGCAAAGATGTGATTTTAATGCGTTTTATTTGACTAGTGAAAAAACATCAAGCTGCTCATGTTAACAGACCAAAAAAACCATGAACAAATTATGGAATTATATAAATAAAATGCGCTATAAAATATGCAATTTTTATAATGTCTATTAGGTTAATTGTACGCCAATACAAAAGTAGCAAAACAATAATGTGATTCAATTTTAATTGAATTTGTAATTGACCGTCTACATTAAAATAAAAATAATTAAATACTCATTGAGTGCTGAATACATGTTGTGCTCATTTTGAACTAGATATTAATTTCTTTTTGTTCAATCACCCTTTAAGCCATTTAGGACGCAAGCAAACGTACACAACGTTTCAAAACTTTTGGGGCGAGGATTGTTTTTAAATATTTTTTAGAATATATTTTTATATAATATATTAGAAATCTATTTATTCAGCAAGGATGCATTAATTTAATAAATTAATGCATTTAATTTTTTGCAGTGTTACAAAAGCTTTCTATTTCAAATAAATTCTGTCCTTTGGAATTAATAAAAACACTAAATGTATCACAGATTTCAGAAAAATATGAAGCAGTGCAGCTGTTTTAAATAATATAATATTTAAATAATAAAAAAACATTATTTTCCATAATTTGAGGACTGCACCTGAACGACCTCTCGTTAAAATAATGACGCAATTTTAATCGTCCTATAATAGATTATATTTTTATATATAATAGATATTTTCCAAATTATTATTTTATTTTTCACACTGCTTTAAAATGCAGATTACAGAAAAATATGAAGCAGTGCAGCTGTTTTAAATATGAATAGCAATAACAATAATTGTTTCTTGAGCAGCAAATCAGCATATTAGAATGATTTCTGAATGATCATGTGACACTCAGCGACGAATGATGCTAAAATAAATACATTTCAAAATATATTACAATAGCAAACAGTTTTTTTACTTCAAAACATTGCTGTTTTTGCTGCATTTTAAATACATTTTACTGTATTTTAAATACATTTTACTGTATTTTAAATACATTTTGCTGTATTTTAAATACATTAAAAAAGCTTTCTGACCCCAAACGTTTTGAACAGCAGTGTAAACCCTTGAATATGATCAAAAATATATGAAAAAAAGCATCACCCAGCCCTCGCCAGCGTTGTACTGTATGTTGGAAATAAAAGACACTTTCGTTCCCGTAATATAGTTACGTTTTTTTACGATTTGTTTTGATCAGAGGATAAAGACGATCAACCCACCACTCTTAGTCAGGGCCAACCTGCTGGGTTTCTCGGTTGTGTCTGTGATTTTGGCCGTGTCGTTGTTGTTGTGTGTCAGTGTGTCTCCTTGCTGTGTTTCAGCAGATCCTGATTTCTCAACCGAGAGATCATCTCCTCCGTCTCCACCTTCAGGAGCGTTCAGGTCCTCTCTCAGAGCCTCACCTCCCCCGTTCTTCCCTTCGTTCTCCGCTCCGGACTCGTCTCCCAGCTCCGGCTCCTCCAGGGGACTGGGACTGGGGGTGAGCCCCGAGCCGTGCAGCGAGCTGGGGCTGGAGTGCAGGGAGAGGGAGGGTTCCTCTGGTTCTCCGTGCCGTAGCACGTGTGGGCGCAGGCCAGCTGGCTCCTGGATGAAGCCCACAAACATGATGCCCTGATCCGCAGCGTCCTGGATCTGCTGAGGAGAGAGATGTGAACAGAGTGAAGCTGTATATTTTGCTATATTTGCCAGTTTAGACCGACACGAGTTTCCGCGCTGGTCCGGTTTATCCTGTAGCCCACAATAAACAACTTGAAATCCTTAAGCCATCTTGGTCATGTGCTCTGAGAACAAAACAAGCACATAACCGCCAGTCATTAACATATGAAAAGCCTTTGCACTCAAGACAGAATTGCAGCTCTGAATTATCAATAATTGTTATTGTTTATATGTGTGGGAATGTTACATTGCTGTTCAAAATATTTTTTTAGTTTTTGAGAAATATTATTCCAACTCAAAATAACAGTTAAAATGAAATTGATTCCTGTGATGCAAATTCAGCATCATATTTCCAGTCTTTAGTCTTCAGATTTGCTGCTCAAGAAACATTTATGATGTTATCTTAATCTTACTACTATTTCTTGTTTCATCATAATTAATATCAATATTTATTGCTTTATATTCTTGTAGAAATCTTGATACAACTATACAACTATATATATATATATATATATATATATATATATATATATATATATATATATATATATAAATATATATATATATATATATATATATATATATATATATGTATATAAATGTATTATATATATATATATATAATACATTTATATACATATATGTATATATATATATATATATATATATATATATATATATATATATATATGTATATATATATATATATATATATATGTGTGTATATATATATATATATATATATATATATATATGTATAATAACTGCAGTCTAACTACCCTTTAAAATTTGGAGTAATTATTAATAATTTTATTGAACAAGGATGCATCAAATTGATCAAAAATGAAAGCAAAACATTTTATACTGTTTAAACAAAAATATATTTTTTATAGTTTTGTAACATTCATAATGATTATAATCATTATTAATAAGCAATAATAATAATTTAGCACCAGGATTTATGAATGAGTATGTGATACCGAAGACTTTTGAAAATTTAATTCCATCTTCAAAATGTATTCAAATACAAATTTAATTTTTTTTCCTGCATTTTGAATCAAATAAATGCAGCCTTGGTGAATATCAGAGACTTGTATATAATTTATATATATATATATATATATATATATATATATATATATATATATATATATATATATATATATATATATATATATATATATATTTTTTTTTTTTTTTTTTTTTTTTTTAAAGCTTATTCCAATCTTGCAAAATCCTGCGAATATGAAATTATTTAGTGTGCCTTCATATTTCTCCACTTGACTTCTGTAGGTCTTGTTGTTGGTCCAGCTAAGCAGATCTTTTAAGCATCTTTTATAATGTTATTGGCAAAATTTGTCAGCATGGACGAGCAGATAAAGCCCTCACAGCGCCGGGGGGCTTTGCGTCGCCCAATGTTTGTGTTGTTGAACGAGATAAGAAGTTTCATTTCAAAAAAGCAGTTTCTTTCGTTTCCAGTTCCCTCATTGTTGCGGCATTGAAGCGATTGATATGCCACATTACCCTAACAATAAAACGCAGTTCGAAACAATACATTGCAAAAAGCGGCTTTCTTTCTTCCACACCATCAGCTATTTGAAATTAGCGAGCGCTGATTACAATGGCAGCGGTCCACCATCGACTGCCCTCTGCATCCCGAATCAGTCGAGCATCTACAACTTTATTGTCAGTTCGCTTTTGGAAGCCAATATTTGAATTCTCATCAAACCAAATTGAATTGTTAACTGTCAAGGAATGCTAATGATGCCATTTTCCATTATGCTGCCTTAATAAAGGCCAGCCCGAGGCCTGCCACCGCTATCTCCATCTGAAGCCTTCAGCCCACACCAGCCCAATCAGTTTCTGCGAGGTGCGCAGGTTATTTTCTCTAAAATTAAACCGGGAACAGGCCCGTCCTTTCCATTCGCATTGTTTAATGCATATTGAACGCTGACGCCGGGAGTCCTGTCATTATATTTGCAACAATGATGCAAATGAAATTGCATAGATAAGAAGCCATTTTTTTTCTCGCCGGGCTCCTCCGTCGGTGAAGGGGCACTGAATAATTTCCGAGTTTGATGTGATGGGGGGAAGGATCATTGTCGTGATGGATCGTGTCGATTAATTGCGCTTGGATGCGCGCCGCAGACGCTCCTCAACAGGTTTATATAGTGAACATAAGAAGTATGCTGACGCTTAAAAGAGAGCTCAGGTGAAAGTTTGGGGTCTGTAAAGATTTGTAAATGTCTTTAAAAAGGGTCTTACGCTCACTAAGGCAGCACTTATTTGATCAAAACATGGTAAACCTTGTGAAAATAGTATTACAATTTAAAATTATTGTTTTTTATTTGAGTATATTTTATATGTCATTTATTTCTGTGATGCAAAGCAACATTTTAAGCATCATTACAATCATTTCTGATTATTATCAATGTTAAAAACAGTTGGGCTGCTTCCTTAAAAAAAAAAAAAAATATATATATATATATATATATATATATATATATATATATATATATATATATATATATATATATATATATTTTTTTTTTTATTTATATATTTATATATATATATATATATATATATATATATATATATATATGTATGTATAAAATGGTAGCGTGTGTACTGTACATACATATATGTTTTGCTTGAAAAATGTGTTTGTATTTTTTATTTTTATTACAATTTGTCTTGATTTGTTTTTAGTACTATTCTGCAAATACGTTTAGGGGGTACAAAAAAACCCTAAAAATATTGCATTAGTATTAATTCCAAAGTGACTGTGATCATTTGCATTACGCACAAAGCTACAGAAATATTCTGAAAGCATCTTACGCTGTTTAGGAGCATTTATGACTTTATAGTGGTAACACTTGCTATGTTCCAGAACCTAGTGTGCTTCCTAAGGCATTTTAAGGCATTGTAGACACACAAAGAGATTTTTTTTTAATTTTGTAATCTTTCTGTAGCCAACCAAGAAAAGATTGCCTTAGAGGAAATGAATTAAACTGCTGCAGTCATTAAAAACAAAAAAAAGAAATACATCCTAAACAAAAAATGAAAAGATCAGTAGTAATTAAAAAAAAAACTTGAAATGAAACTTTAGTTAATAAATACCATAATCACTGATATCAGAGTTTATTTAATTAGACTCAGGTTGTATTCTAAAGCATCGCTGCATATATACTTCTCAGTGGAAAAAAAATCCATTTGATAGCTACCATAGCAGATAAATTGCAGGCAGAACTGATAACTCCAATAAGTTTTGGCAGAATTGTTTGGCAACGTTTAATATGTGTGAGCAGCTACCCGCTCCAACTGTGTACAAGAAGCTAGACAGGAGGTTCTTACTTTCTTCACGTATCCTTGGATGTGCTCTGCGGTGGGAATCTGGTCTGCAGACATGCATTCCTCCAGTTTGAGATGGTAGGGCTCAAAGTCCGCCGGGTTCTTCTCCCAGCTAAAGAGAAAGGGGGAACACCGGTTTAATGTCAAACATACCACTCTTAAACAGGTGCGGAGCAGAGATATATCACCGGCAAACTTGAAAAAGTTCATCTTAGCAACCCGATTAAACGCAACGTTAGTGAGAAGATGGAAAACATCTGTTCACGAGGTTTATTATTGGAAACATTTTGCACAGCGGTGGGAAGAAATGAGCTCTAGAAAGACACATTTGCACTAAATGAGCAGGTGTAACGCTCGAGTTCTGCTTTCTGTCTCTGAGGTGATTTCCTTGGGTGTTGTTAAAGGTGCAGCGTGTCGTTTATTCGGTGTTAAAACACTCTCGATCCCAGTTTAATATGAGTCAACTGTAAGTAAAATACTTGTAGATATAGTAAAAAAAAGATACAAAGGCAATCCACGAATGGGGAACCTTTCAAGAGGTACTAATGTGTATCATTTGGGAATAATACTTTATGTATCTTTAAAAGTTCACCTCATCTTTAAACAGTTCACCTAAAAAGATTTGCTGAAACGTTTATCCTCAGGCCATCCAAGGTGTATAGGAGTTTGTTACTTCACCAGAAACATCATTACATCGCTCGCTTAACAAAAGATCCTTTGCAGTGAATGGGTGCCGTCAGAATGAGAGTTCAAACAGCTGATATAAATTGATTTTTACATTCTTTTTTTTACCCCCTTGGTTGTAAGTTCGAGTTTTTAATGCATAATAATATTTAAAAATACAACAGTCTGAAACAGCTCTAAGTAAATATGCTGATGTGAGAGTACGATATGAGATTTTACCAGAGGACGTGTTACTATGGATTTTTTCAGAAGCACCAGTTTAATGTTAAAATGGATTTGTTTGTTTTTTAAACGTGCTGTTTTACTCTTTACAAGAAGTTAAATGATGGACTGGAGTGGTGCGGCTTACTCGTGGAGTATTGTGATGTTTTTATCAGCAGTTTGACGGCACCCATTCACTGCAGAGGACCTATATAGCGGAGCAAGGGATGTAAACTTCTCCATCCTTCTCTGTTGTGATGGAAAAACAAACTCATCTAAAGGTAAGTACATTTTCAGCAGATTTTCACTTTTGGGTGTACTGTTCCTTTAAGGTACTGATACGCAACCTTTAGGAGTGAAAAAGGTACAACAATGCATCATTTAAAAAAATGCACCACTTTTTTTTGGAGCGTGTGGCGTTGGACTCGACCAATGGCATGTGTTGGGGGCGTGGTTATCTCTTTATCGTTATTATGAGTGATCCAAACCCAAAAGCTCTTTATTTTCTTTCTCCAGAGGAACCACGCAGAGATCCCTGTCAGGTGCTGATCTCAGGGACACCCATTCCAGCCTCTTCTCTTCCCATCTTCTGTGTGCGTGTGACATTTGGGACAGAGATTAAACCCACTAACCCAGAGCTCTCTCCAACCACAAAGTCGCAGCGCAGCAGGGCCCTGACTCACCTCTGTCATACACACACACACACACACACACACACAAATTCACACTTCCCGCCAACACACGGCCATCTGCTGCCTGAACACATTCCCCTCATGGTGTTCCTGCAGCACGTACGACTGGATCCCGCAGTCTGGCTTTAACATGAAGATAAACAAATCTGAGCAGCGTATGAGCGGCAGAATGAAAGGCCTGTCTATTTAACAAGTTAATTTAGTGTGATTAACAATCATTAAAAAGGAAGAACATGCTTCCAATTAATCACGGCCCCTGACATGTTGGTGAATTTCGTAATGTCAATATGGAGACTTCCGACCATCCGAGCAACTGTGAGTCTGCGGTCTAGTAATAATACGCAAAAAAAAACATAAATACACTTCAAATCGCAATCTCTCTACAGACGCGACATCTTGAGCTGTTTCAAGATTTTCCAAGCTCCTCGTGTTTTCGTTTCAATCCAGTTTTTAAGAAGACTACATCCAATTGCTGTTTTCTTAACTTTCTGAATCCCGAGGAAAAAAGGTAAGTGATAATCAGAAATGTTTCTTGAGCAGCAAATCAGATGAGAATCATTTCTGAAGGATCGTGTGACACTGAAGACTGGAGAAATGATGCTGATAATACGGCTTCGATCCCAACAATAAATTACATTTTACAATATTTAAAAATGAAACATGGTTAATTTAAAATGCAATAATATTTGATTATTTTTTCAGTGTATTTGTGATCAAGCCATACTGAATTGTATTTAAAAAAATAATAATAAATAAAAAAAAAAAAAAAAAAAAAAAAAAAAAAAAAAATATATATATATATATATATATATATATATATATATATATATATATATATATATATATATATATATATATATATATATATATATATATATATATATATATATATATATATATGCTAGTGTAGATGCAATGTACTAATGTTGCAGAGTAAGAGTTTTCCATCATAAATTAATTGCAAAACTTGCATTTGTAATTATTTGACTTTTTTAAGTAAAATTTTATTTTTTTCTTTGTAGCCCAGCCCAGTACATGTAGGCGTTTAATTTTTTTTAATTTTGGAATGTTTAAGAAACTTTTTTTTCAAATTTTGGAATATTTTTTTTCCTAATCTGTTTCTGATTTTGCTGAACACTTCTGAGGTAACCTGAGACACTTGTGAGATAAACTCAGCTCTCCATGTCTCCGCTTCTGTATTTGGTCTCCATTTGATTTTGATTTAATTAAAAAAAAATTCCGTTTAGCCACCCAACGCATCCTGTGGCCGCCATGAACGTTTTCATTCAAAAGAAACGCGTGCTGTTTCTTCTTTTGTGCTCCACTGAAAAACACACCAGCGTGAAGGCGAGTAAATAAAGATTTCCCACTTCTGCATGAACTTTTTCCTGTAAAGATATTTCTCTCCTACAGGCTTAATGCACCTACAGAAGAGCGATCCGCAGCACTTGGCAGCGCCGAGGCTGTTTGTGGAAACGCTTTAGCGGGTTAAACAGCAGTAACTTTGACAGAAAAGATCCAGCCGCTTGCTCGCAGGAGTACCGCTTCTGGGAATAAAAAGCTTTAAGCAACACCGATCTAGACTTCCTTCAGAAACAGTTCGCTCAAAGGTTTCTCTCAGACACGGATCTTACACACAGCTGGGTTGCACAGTTGGCAAACGCCTGTGTGTGTGTGTGTGTGTGTGTGTGTGTTTTCACCTCGCTCTATCTTTGCCCACAGGAATGCCGATATCACCGGTGCTGTCAGACTCAGTGTTTCCGGGTCTGGAGGCTATACCCAGCTATGCGCGTGTGCGATTCGTTGGCATTGCCATGACAACAACCTTCGACTGGATCCATCAAACCTAGGTATCCCCGTCTTTAATCACTGCATTAATAATGTATCACATCTTTCTTGATGTCAGCTTATTTACCGAGCCATGAATAATATTATTCAAGCATATCGGCCTTAATGGTTTCTGGTCCGTACCGGTACCCCTGCGAGGTGCTCGGCAATTATCAAAAAATGATGCATAAATCACCCACCCTCGTCGCTGAAGTGGAACTGTAACTAAAATTGAACATGGGGGGCTTGACAGTTGACATTTGGGATTATAAACACAGTCAGCTAGTGCACACATTCACCGCTAGGTTCTAAGTAATGCCCGGCAAATCGCTTTAAAACTGGCCTGCCGACGCTAATCCCGAGATTCTCCTTCACAGTTGTGATGTTTGCGTCTACACGGGCCAGAAGTCAGGAGCGGCTCCCGCTTTAGCGGCGTTTTGGGTGAGTTTCTGAGGGGAAACTCTAGCAATGTCACCTACTCCGAGCTACACGCACAGCGGCTAATCCTGGGCCTGCATCCAGAGACTCTTGGTGAATATTAAACACTGAAGATGTGTTTGACTGACGTCTGAACCCCTGCAGCTTCTCTACTACACTAGAACAACAGGTGAAGGTGTTGGATCAGCTCCCTGTGCTTACTTCAGAGGTGGGAGATTTATCCAATTTATCCATTTAACCAAAATCTTTCTGCATTGGTCATTATAAACATCTTTACCACAAAAAAGTAATTTTAGTTTTTTACCACAAATAATTTTTAACCAACATCTTTGGGAGATGCAAGTAATTTTTAACCAAAATATTTATCAGATACAAGTTATTTAAAACAACATTTTTTTTTTTTTACCACAAAATCAAGTCATTTTTAAGCAAAATCTTTACCAGATACTTTATTTTAAACAACATTTTTACCACATAATCAAGTCAATTTTAACCAAAATATTATACAAGTAATTTTTAAGTAATTTTGAAACATTTTTTCAAACAATAGAAGTAATTTTTAACTAATATTTTTACAGCGATACAAATAATTTTTCACCAAAATCTATGACACAAGTCATTTTTAGCCAAGATCTTTACCCTGATAAATTTAAGCAACTTTTTAACCACAATAAATATTATTATAATATTTTCCCCAATACATCTTTACCACAATAAAAGTAATATTTTAACCAAAATCTGTTTTGTGTGTTACAAATCATTTTGTCTATATATCTGCATGATACAAGTAATTTAACCAAAACCTTTACCCCAAGTCATATATAACCAACATCTTTATCTTGATATCATTCATTTCTAACCAGAATCTCTACCCTCTAAAGTAATTTTTAACCATGGTAAAAAAAGTCATATTTTTCTGTCTGAAATCAGAGATGCTACTAACTGAAATTAAAGCATATATATTTTTTTATGAAATTGACAACCAAATTGTACTGATCGTTTTTAAAACAATTCTCTGTTGCTTACAACAAATCCAACTATTGTCCAAATCCCTTATGTACTGTCAAGTCACTGCGGCACTGATAGGTATGCCAGGCAACATTATAATTATAATATTTATAGCCTTAAAACGGTTCAATGTCAATGCATAGAGGCCCTATCACTTTCTGTTAAGCTGCTTTGAAACTGTGTATTGTGAAAATTGCTTGAACTTCAGCAGATAAAATCTCAGCACTGAAGATCTGAACCCCTCTCGGCATGCATTTCGTATCTCTATATCCTTGTAAAGATGAAACATCACTGAGATGAAGCGATAACATTTACCTCTAGAAGGTCTTCTACCAGATTTAATTAGCTTGATCATAATGGATTACCAGCTGATCAACATCTAATGACCAGCTCAGACCATCAGAAGTTGTTTTTAGCTGGATTTCCCGACAGATCCTTCTTTCATGTCTCATTTTGTTCCGTTTCCCCCTCCTCGTCCCCTCTCCAGCTCTCTTGTCTTCTCCTCTGGACGTTTCTGGGTCTGTTTGTTTTGGGAGAGCGTGGAATGGCTACATGAAGGTTTTCTTTCATCTGCACTTTCCTCCCTCTCCTCTGTGATTGCCGGGATTGGCAGGGGAGGAGTAGAGCTGTGCCCTGTTTGATATCTCGCCTCTCTCTTGCTTTTTTTTTTTCGCAGGTTTATCCCTCAGGGCCGCTGCTGATGCGAGCAACTGTCTCCACGGTGACAGACGCCAAAGATAAAGCAAGGCAGGCTTTGCTGAAGCCATCAAAGGTTGGCAGCCGCCTCGATACTACGATTCCTCCCAACATGAGCACATCCACGCACACGTGACAGAATCCAAGTCTGATCTTCTTTCTTCTCGTTTTGCTCTTGGTCTCTTGAAGTCTTCGCTATATGAACAACACATGCACATCATCCCAACATCACGCCTACTCTATGGATGAGACATGACTTCTTTAAGGAAGAGTTCATCTAAAAAATTCTGTCAGTATTTACTCACTCTCATGTTGTTCTGAACTAATATGACTTTCTTTCTTCCCAAAATGGAATCTTCAGAGGGATATTCACGCTGCCTTTTTTTATAAGACTAAATCATACAGTCACTTGGAGCTCCAAAGTGACAAAAACACCAAAAAGTAACCATAAAAGTACTCTATACAACTACAAATCACACGATAGCTTTGCGTAAAAACAGACGTGAATTTAAGTCACGACTCAATAAAAAAAACACATTTAGATTCAGCCTTGGCAAGGTTTTAGCAGTTAAAGGAACACTTCACTTTTTTTTGGAAATGGGCTCATTGTCCAGCTCCCCCAGGGTTAATACGTTCAGCCGATCTCCGGGTCTGGTGATAGCACTTTTAGCATAGCTTAGCATAGATCATTGAATCCAATTAGACCAGTAGCATTGCGTTCAAAAACCATAAAAGAGTTTCAATATTTTTCTTATTAAAACTTTTCACTTCTGTAGTTATGTCATGCACCAGCGGAAAATGAAAAGTTGTGGTTTTCTGCGTGATATCGCTGCGCCTGCTGCGGGTCGGGTTACGGCAGCAAACTTCCTTGATTATTACGCCACAATGGGAGCATAGTTCCTAATTATATCTACCTAGAAAATCGCAACCTTTTAAAGCCAAGTTTTAAAAAACTTGTTAGGAAGTTAGGAAAAAAACTGAAACTCTTTGGTCATTTTTGAACGAGACGCTACTGGTCTAATTGGATTCAATGCTCTATGCTAAGCTATGCTAAAAGTGTTATTGCCAGACCCGGAGATCGGCTGAACGGATTCAAAAACGGTAAAATTGGAGAATCAACCTATTTCCAAATAAAGTGGAGTTTAACAAGTTAAAAACTAAACAATAAACATGCATTTCTAATAAAATATCTCATATTTCTAATAAAATATTTGACATTTGGGGTCAGAATGTTTTTTTTATATATATAAAATTTAAAATACTTGACATACATTCAGCATGGATACATAAGAATCGTTACCAGTAACAGTAAAACATGCATAAAGTAACAATATTTTTATTTCTAATAAATGCTATTCTTTTGAATCTTGTATTTTAGAATCTATTCTAGAATTCTAGAAAGCTTGTTTTAAATTGTTAGTATTTCACAATATATATATATATATATATATATATATATATATATATATATATATATATAGATCAAATTAATGCGACTTTGGTGAGCAGAATAGACTTTATTTTTAGTTTTTAGGTCATGCCATATCTACTAGTCGCTAAAAGTTGTTGTATAGAAACAAGGAGCATCTACATTCCTTAAAACGTCTCCTTATGTGTTTCACTGAAATAAACTGCCAGCATACAGCATGGGTTTGAAACTAAATTGCCATTTCTGGGTCAGCTGTTCCTTTAAGATGAGTGATGTAGTGTGTATATGCCTTAAATAATGAGTTTTTGCGTGAGCATTCTTGCTTTTCAGTGCATGACACATTAACGTGAGGCGAGGTCGTGCCAAAAGTTCATCTTGACATCCACTGAACTGTGTAATGTTACAGTACAGTTTACAGATCAAACTCATGACGGCCTTCACAAAGTGCCGTTTCAAGTGGAAAATTGCACTTAAGCATACAGCCAGAAGATCAACAGTAATATAGAGAGGAATTTTTCCTTGTTAATGTTTTGTATTAAACCTTCATTTGCCAGGAATGTGTTTCAGGATTCCTGGGGCATCCATTAAAACGGAATAATTCCAGGACTTTTGATTTTGCCGTCACTGTCCGGCCTGGAGCTGAGGCGTCTCTGAGACTCAGATCAGACAGCACAGAGTCCTCACAAGCCACTTTTTCCCTTGGACAAGGTGCCAGTCCCCAATCGGGAACTAAAGGTCCATTTATGGCCCTTAAAACCTACTGGTCTCATCCCTAAGATTTCTCTAACATCACAGGCCAGGAGCACTTCCACAAAACATCAAGTCAGGTAAATGAAATTGCTTTGTTTTTCTCACAAATATCTGATATGTTATACTGGTTAAATATCTTTTAAATGAAAGGAATAGTTCACCCAAAAATGAATAAATGGTGAACTATTCCTGTAATTTAGATACAGAGTCTAATTTTGAATGTTAAAGGTGATTGTTTTCCATCTTATAGAAAAAAATATAAGTTAAAAATATAAAAAAGTCAAATAATTACAAATGCAGCCTATCTACACTAGCATATATATATATATATATATGATGTGTGTGTGTATATATATATATATATATATATATATATATATATATATATATATATATATATAAATTTTTAACAGTTTTATTTTTACAGTATAAATGTCTTCACTGTCACCTTCGATCAATTTAATGCATCCTTGCTGAATAAAAGCATTCATTATTTTTTTGAATACTCACATCTCCAATCAACATCCAGCGTGTAAAACCAAGCCCTGCCCTACATGTCTTTCCTTTTTTTTCTCGATAATCTATATTCTTTTTCAGTATGGTAGAACAAACAGACCGCTCGCGTTTCACTGAAACTAACCAAATGCCAGCTCAAACTGCCACAAATAAACAGGTTCCTTTCGACCCTGGAAACAGTCATCATGTCTTAATGCCGCTAATAACACTATTCAACTCTAAATATCATCAGACTTAACAAAGTGAACAGAGACTGTGATGGCGTATGTTTGTTTGTTGGCAGGTTACGCGGTAACGCATTCAGTTACATCATCGTCCGCCGCTCAAATCGGTGGAAACCCCGAGGCTGAATATCCTTCCCCCCGTCATTACCTCACTTCCTTCCTCGTGGGGGAATCTCTACTAAGAGGTCAGCGGGGTCAGACACATGCCCGCAGTCTCAGACGCAGATGGAGATGGGACTGTGGAGCGTGTGGGTGGACGTCAGCTCAGTGTCTCGCGCTCAGTGCCCTTTACGGCGGTCTGGATGCTGTGTGACGGCCGTCCAGCAGCGCTGCAGGCAGGAAGTGGATGTGACTTTGAGTTCCTGCCGCTGTTTTGCCAGAGGATTATCGAACCGCTCTTCAACCTTCACCAGCTCTGTGTGACAGACTGTAAAGTGTTGGCCTCACGCAGACAGACTTTGGACTAACAGCATGAAGGCGTACGATGTCCACTGCTTGACTGACATTTAAAGCAGCCAATCGCATTTTTTCAGTTGTATGTAGCCTTTAGCGCTGGTTTACGATCACTGTAATATACTGCTGCGAAAAAATATGGCCAATTGTACTAAAAAACACCACACAAATTAGTTCAAAGACTCTTATCTGAATATATGCTGCTATTCAAAGGGATCGGGAAATTTATTTTATATAAAGAAGTCGCTTAAGCTCACCTAGGCTTTTTATTTTAGTATATTTTAAAATGTAATTTATTCCTGTGATTCAGAGCTAAATTTTTTGGATTCATATTTTGTCAAAGCCACGATAAGATTTTTTGCTGACTAAAAGCATTTGTATCTTTGATGCTGGTTTCTGTTAATATGTAGAATTTTCTAAATTCATCTTTAAAACAAAGCAATATAATAGTTTATGTCTATTCAAATGTCGTATTTTACATTTTCTTTACAGATAACGTTCAAACAATAAGACAAATGTGCAACCGTTAATGCACTTTATTTGCACCCCAAACCTTTATTTTGTAGTATTACATTTTGGCAAATTTTATTTTTAAATCTTCCTCGGAAGTGTTTATTCGGTCAACCTGGCAACTTAATTATACATCTTTCTTTCCAGGTTAACCGAACATATTCTTACTCGTAAATAAGCGAGCAGAAAAAATATATAATCTGACGGGCGACGAAACTGATTAAAGGTAGCGGTATAGAAACGATTCACAAGAGTCATATTGGAGGAAAAGGGATAATAGTAACAAGAAGATATAGCAGCACCAAATACAGTATAGCCAGCCCAAAAACAACACGTGGAGTCTTAAAGGTACAGTAGCACAACAGTCAGCTGAAGGAAAATGCTCATAAACAATAAACTATGAGGTTTTGTGATGCCGTAAAGTAACATAATAGAGGGCTATGAAAACATCACGAAGGATTCGAGGCAAAAAAAGCGAAGATAAAAAGTGGGACATGACCCCTGTAACAAATGTCAGAGCAGCTGTCATGTTTCCATTAGGAGTGTTGTGACCCACCTGTCAGAGACTCTGATGAGCACTGCCCGGTAGAGCTGGCGCTGGACGCTGGCGGGCTCGGGGCCACACGGGTGGACGAAGGGGTGCACAGCTGCTAGAATGAAGCCCTGCTGGTACAGATCCTGCAGCTGAGACGGCAGCTCCCTCACAGAGGACAGGCACAGCGTGGACGTCCCATCTGCCGGAGGACACAGAGGGGTGAGAACAGCAGTCAATGGACCGCACGCTAACAAATATCTTCATATCTGATGTTATGTACTATACGATTTATTGTTCATATATGTATTTATTTAATTATTACACACACGCACACACACACGTATATGCAATCTGTAGTATTACATTTTATTTATTATTGTACTTTAAACAAAACAAAATAATAATTTCTAAAATTATTGTTTTGCTTCAGAATAAATCAAGTGAAAATTAAGTGGGTTTTTCATATAACAAGCAAAATAATACTTGTTTTTTTCTGAGATAATTTAATCTGTGATAATTTTTTTTATTATTTGTAATATTTTTTATTTGCATTATTGAAAAAGTATATATACTGCCTATATGTATATATATATATATATATATATATATATATATATATATATATATATATATATATATATATATGAGACACACACATATGCAATTTTATTTATTATTGTACTTTAAACAAAACTAAATAATAATTTCTAAAATTATTGTTTGGTTCAGAATAAATCAAGTCAAAATTAAGTGGGTTTTTGCATATAACAAGCAAAATAATATGTCAGTGGGGTAAGATAAATAATTTTATTTCAAACTGAAAACAAGATTATGTTGCTTACCTCATTGGCAGAATAATTTGCTTATTTCACTAAAAAATACTTAATTTTGAGAAAGTACCTACTTAGCTACCAATAAATAAATCAGAAGCTTCTGTGATTTTTTTTTTTTTTTTTATTATTTGTAATATTTTTTATTCTATCTATCTATCTATCTATCTATCTATCTATCTATCTATCTATCTATCTATACATATCTATATATATATATATATATATATATATATATATATATATATATATATATATATATATATATATATATATATATATAATATTATATATAATATTTCCATAGTTTTCACATTTTTATTGTTTGCCTTGTGTTTATTCCTTGTCTTTAGGACAGTAGAGCAGTAGACAGGAAAGTAGGTCACGTTGGATGTTGAACCTGAGTTCCCATGAGCCTGCAGCTCTCACATGTGCTAAAGATGTGCTTTATATAAATCAACAGCCAAATCATTGCATCATGAATCTTTAATATAACACCCAGTCTTTTGAGTCAAACAAACAGCGGACGGTCAAACACGGTTTGTTGTTGTTCCATTGCTCAGAGTGGGTTCTCCGGGAGGATTTGCGAGTTTGTTTGCGACGAAAGCCAGAAAGACTCGAGGGTTGCTTTAGCAACTGGTGCCTCGCTAACCTTGTCTGTGATTTAATGGGCCTGGTGAAAAATCCAATTAAATGTGATTGTTTAGCTGCTGGTGAGATGAGAGTGTTTTACACAAGAGCTTTGATATCTTTCTGACAGCCCGGTAACGCCCAGCTCTGGCTGTAATGAGATACACTCGTGGAGTGACCAGACATTTGGAAGTGGGAGGAACACCTTCCCCGTTTTAATCTAAAGTCTTGTCTGGGCATAATCGAGAGAGAGAGCGAGAGAAGACATGCTACATAACAGACAGAAAGTGTCAGAATCGCCCAGCTGTGCAACAACACAGCAAGCGAGGCGGCGGTATGCTAATGAGAGGGCATCGACCACAAACACATTCTGTGCACACTAATGCAGACGTGAATGACTGGCTCATTGTTAGTGTGAGGTCCAGTTGTACATCCTTATTGCCCACTCTAGTGCACATTTTAGAGAGGACGTTAACTATGTAACCGGCCTTTTTTACATGTTTGAATGACACTGACTGCTGCTAGCACTATTTCTGGAGTATGTAGTATGTGAAGTGTATGCATGGAATACACAGACTAT
The DNA here is from genome assembly GCF_018831695.1 of Puntigrus tetrazona. Taxonomy (NCBI): domain Eukaryota; kingdom Metazoa; phylum Chordata; class Actinopteri; order Cypriniformes; family Cyprinidae; genus Puntigrus; species Puntigrus tetrazona. Next base: position 693,111 of record NW_025048098.1, read on the forward strand.
ATATATACATATATACAAAATGCAGTATGCAACCGGGCAGAATACTGTATCCCACAATCTAAGGCTCGCTTCAAATGTGGCAAATTATTTCACTTCAAAAATCAATTTGTCCTTCTATTTTTAATTCAAGTACAGATATTTATTACACAATATATTAAACAATCTTAAATCAAGAAACTGGTCTTTTATATTATATTAAATTTTTTATTCATATTTATTTTATTGACATACATACAGTATATATTTTTTAAAAATGTACATGTATTTAAATGTATATATTTTATATATATATATATATATATATATATATATATATATATATATATATATATATATATACATATATATATATATATATATATATATATATATATATATATATATATATAGTTAATATACAATCATAACATATTTTTCTTAAATATGCATGTATGTATTTATGTATGCATGAATATAGACAGTATACACAAATAAAAAGTTATATGTTTTTTTTTGGATGTGATTAATCGCAATTATTCGTTTGACCCCACAAAATTAAAACATGAAAAAATCTAAGCAAAAAAAATCATTTATTTTTATGCATAGTGAGTAACAAAAGATTTCTTTCTTTTTTGATATTACATTAGTTTTAATAAACATTTTCAGCATTTTTGTTACTTTAAAAAAGACTATATTTAAGGCGATGCCACATGTACTGGATGCCACCTGTAAAGCATGCATTGTGATAAAGTGACCGTAACGTTGCATGCTATTGTTTATCATTACAAAATGCACTTGAAGATAGCATGCAGTACGTTAGCTTGAAATAATCAGCAGTGCACACTGGTTGAGTCGGTTTGTGAATGAGAAACATGTCTGCGCAGCTATCTGCGAGTCGTCCCAGAGAGAGAGAGAAACATTCAGAGTTTGTCTGTGCGCTCACTGACGGCCCGAAACACAGTCATAAAAACCAAACAGCTGTCTGGAGCGAGTTCTTCCAAAACAAACGCAGTCCAGCGGTCAGCTTACTGTATGTCACATGTGCACAATGTGCTGGAAGACGTCGACCTTAAGATGAACAGGAAGTCATCCGAGGTCACGCCGTTGAGCTCTAGACCCTTCTTCTGCTTTTTAATCGTACAGCTCTAAATTTACACCGAGACAAAGACAGATGCGTGTGTCTCGACAGCAGTTTTGGAAAGCGGTGCTGTGGTGTTACACAGCTAAAAATGTCTTCCTGCGAATACCAAACAAACAATAAAACTCATATTTTCTAGATAACAATTTCAGAAACAGTTACGCTTGCAGATTTATCACGGTCTATTGCAAATCATGCGACGTTTATGTTCTTTTTGCCGTAAACGGAGCCTAAATATAAGTTTTTTTGCCAAGTGGAAGAAACTGAGAAATTTTTCCTGCCATGAAATTGAATTTTGCATTTATTTTTTATAGATTTTTTTTCTTAATAACTACCGAAATGTTTAAAAAAACATTTTTATATTAAAAAAAACATGCGTAAAAAATGTGGCCACATATTATTAAAAAAAGCATAGAAGAAATAATCAAAGATGCCACTTTGCTAGCAGTTAGCTTTGATTGACTTTTAGTATTAATTTTAGAAATGCTCCACATATACTGTCACACTTGCAGGCAGTCGTGGTGCATTTACTCACGAATGGTGCTTGAAAACAAGTTTAAACTGCTTTGTGGCGGCTGTTAATTTTGCACCCCGGTTTTTGGAAAAAGAACAAATGAAAGATAAATCATAAGATGGAGCTGACATAAAGGGCTGATTGTGGCTGGATGTATGTTCTCTTTTTCTCAGGCGTAATTCCAAAGCTCCATTGTAAAATAGCACACGCAAAAAAGCGAAGGCCGCTTGAGGCAAATCATTGGCCGGCTAAAAATAACCCCGGATTGCTCAATCATATTCTCCACAAGCCGTGAGATAAAACGAATGATGAGAAAATAGTCCGCAGATACAAAAGCCCTCTAAACCGTACGTGCGCGGTTGGATCTGTTTAAGTATAATTAATCCTGGTATGTTTGATTTGATTTTTTGCTTTGTGTGTATAAACAGAGATTCTCCCCAGAGGCAGATGCATGCTGGGTTTGCCCTCTCACAGTCGATGCTATTAGCCCTCTCCGCCGTCTCCTCCGGTATGTGCACTTTCCGTGTCTGGCAGACACAAATAAGCAAGAAATTTTATCACGTGCCGCTGGGAAAACACATATTGGGGATGTTGCTTAAGTTGGCCTTAATCACCGCAAGAACTCCCAAAACGCCAAAGTCTGCGGCAGCCAATATAGAAAAGTCTTTTTCAGGCCCGTGAGCCGGAGCAGATCAGACTTCGATAACATATGAGATAGCTCATCCCACAGGAAAGGCAAATCGCAAAGGAGTGCTCTGTAATATCTCAATTGTTTCTTCCAGACAGTAATGAGACGAAATGGAAAGCAAATACACAAAACTTTTAGATCTCGAGGAGAAAAAGACCCCGGTAACCTCATACACGGTAGCTGCCGTCAAAAGTGCGAAATATATATATTTACGTTACAAATGTCCAGGACCGAAACAAGGTTGATTTTGATTCCCCTGTATTAAAAAGTTTGTGCGTCTCTCGTTTAAACTTATTTTATACTCGCTTGGTTAAAAACATCTGAGGACTGCATTATTTCTCACAGCTGAGCAATCAAGCTGTCCGGTTAGTGCGTATTTCTGTCTTAGCTTTAGGTAACGTTCATTAATGTCACAGCGTTTTTTGGGCTGGAAGAATTATTATATCAATTATTTGCAAATAACAAAGCGTGGAGGGGGAAATGTGACATTTACAGGTTTAATATTATTTTGCCTGCAAAACTCACATCTGTAGTCGCATGCCACGGTAAAAGTTTATTTCCTGTGATTAATAATGGTAAGAGTAATAATGGTAACCCTTGCCCAAAGACATTAGACACAAAAACTCAATTACAGCAGCAGACTGTGGCCAATGCCGCAGAGACTATTAATAAGAAATGTAATTATTTTTACATTAACTCTAATACACGACCCATCCGAGAGTGAATGATTACTCAAGAACACATACGAGCTTGTGTTTGCCAGCAGTGCTTTGCTTTTTTTTTTGTAAGGATTGCTCTTTTCTGTTTCTTCCCATGCCCCATGAGCATCCCTGTCAGTCTGGCGAGAATCCGCTTCGGCTCCAGAAAACCGCATCGTTCCACTCACCGATGTCCAGTTCTGCCTTTGCGATCGAGTCCCCGCGTGACCTTTAACCCCGCGCCGCCGTTACAGAACATTCATGAGCCGGTGCATTCAAAAAGAAATGAATTAACCCGGAGATATGGCTCAGGTAGCGAAGAGAACGCTGTGTTCTGCCGCTGGGGAACGCGGTTCAATCCGATTTGCATGAACGTTGAGAGAGGGTTAGAATAAAAGATCTGTGGGAAGGAACTGCTCATGTTTTACAGCACGTTAGGCGGTTCCGTGCCATTTTATCTCATGACTATTAACGACATGCATGTGTTGGAGCGCGTTTATAACTCATCGAAAACGTTTCGCACTTGATCTGGTGAGCTTGCTAGGATCAACACCGCATGCAATGATAAAAATAAAGCTTCTAAAAGCAGGTTTTCACAGGGATGCCGCATGAGAACCTTTCAGCGAACAGTTCTTAAATTTTTTAAAATAATTTTCTTGTTTATTAAAAATTATTGTAATGTAAAAAAATGTTTCCCCCAATAGTAGCCTATATTGTCATAGTACCAATGCCAGTAAAATTTCGGTTATGTGTGCCAATTTTGGTAACAAAGTATAGTAAAATTTATTGTTTTTTTTTTAAATTATAAAACAAAAAAAAGTTACATTTAAAATATAGTTGAGTAAAATATAATATAGTTGAATGTAGCCCTCAGAAATGAAATTATGTAAAAATTGCATTAAAAATAAAATGTTAAAGCAAGTACTTTTTTAAAGCTAAAATAAAAAATTACTAAACACATTATAGGTACAGATTTACCATTTTTCAACAATTGCCACTGTTATGGTTATCACCAAACACTGTAGTTTCACTGTAAGTCCTGCATTTTATGATTGTCGATCACTTTGTAGTGAGTATTTAGCAGCATGAAATATAAAACTTTAATTTAAAGTACAATTGGGTCTGAATCTGCTCCTGTTTTAGCAATGAATCGATAGCTTCATTGATTACAAATGAGTGAAAACTACCATTATATAACTAAATCTGTTAGCGTCGCATAATGAATCTCCTATATCCTATGTGTTTATACGATGAGCGCGTTCTGATTTAGAACTCTCTGATTGGCCACTGAGTTCACGCACTCAACAAACACGTCTGTTATTGGCTTAAAGTGCTCAACGCTGCAAAAACACGTTGTAAAAAGAAACCTTTCACGTTCATCACAGGAAGTGCTCCGATAAGTAGCAGACGTCTCGGCAACACGGTGCTGCTATCGTTCCGTTTGTAAATGTTCCCGGGAAATTTAAGTTCAAACAACTCTATTTTCCACTATAAAGAACCTTTCAAGGTTCCGTGGATGTTCTTCATGGAACCGTCGATGCCAATAAAGAGCCTTTCGTTTTTATAAGGTGAGGCTTCTGTGAAATATGTTTGTCTGTGTGCTTAATGAAAGAGGATTATTTGCAGTGTCGTGCGTGTGGAAGTGTTTCTTCAGGCTAGGCTCCGTGGAAGACTGCTTTATGTCATTAGTAGTCATTGCTCACAGTCGGCGCACGAGCCCTAGGGCACAGCGGCACGCGTTAATTACTTCACTAATGACCCTTTGTGAGAGAATCAAGCTGTGGCTGTGGAGCAGTTCCCAAATCTCTCTCCTCCCCTCATTCTGCCTCTCCCATCATCCCCTCCCCGTCACTCCTTTCATATCTTCTACCTCTCCATTGACCGGCTTCTTTCTCTCACCGCTTTTTAAACATTTTTTTGTGATGCGCAATTGCTGTTGCAGCACTCCAATTAGATGCGCGCTGCAGATTTCTCACGCACGCGCAAAAAAAACTATTTTCATTTTTCAATCGCCGGTAAATTGAGAGAAAATAACGTGCAACACTTTGAATTACGGTGGGTGGTTCGAGTGCAATGTTTTATGTACAGTTTTAATGTCTACTGAATGGCGCTAAAACACAGATTCAATATGTGAACCCTGGCACATTTTTTTATTATGTTGACATAGGTAAGTATTGCAGTGTTTTTATTATATTGCTTCAGTTATATAATGCGACTGTTCAGTTGCGCTTTGTGGAAAATTATGCTTTATTAATTGAAACTGTAAATTTGTATGGAAAGGAATAAAATTTTACTGCGTCTAGTGTTCATTTCTTTTGGAAACTGCACTGATTGGTATGTATTTCATGGCTCACTAAAAAGTGCACCAAGGTATGTTAATGCCATGAGACTAGATAGAATCAGTCATAAGTAGCACAAGTATATTTGTAGTGACAGCCATCAATTCATTGTATGGATCAAAATGATTCTTCTTTTATGTAAAAATCTATCTATGTAATGAATGTATATTTATGTAATGAATATCTATCTAAAATGTAATAGGACATTAAGTAAAGATCATGTTCCATTAATATATTTTGTACATTTCCTACCATAAATATATTAAAAAACTTAAAGTTTTCAAATAGTTGTAGCTCAGTGAAATATTGTCCCATCTTAAAAAAAACAATACATCAATAGAAAGCTTATTTATTAAGCTAATAAATATTATTACTGCATGATCACAAGTTGCAAAAGATTCTGCAGCATTATTTGTTTTATTTGTAATTCATCAAAAATAATTTTTACAGTGCATGAAAGATGGCTGATTACCAGGGATACGTGCACCAGCTTTCTTCAGATATATTAGTCATAAATAGGTAAATGCAGAAATGTGTCGACTGTGTTCAGTCCATGTTGCCTTAAGAAACACTGCCATCTTGTCCATTGTTTTTTAATTTCATTCAATTTGAGTTTTCTTATATAAATATACATAAATACAAAAAAGTGGAAAATTAAATGCAGATACAGTACTTAAATTATATATATAAAAAAAATATATATATATATATAGCTTTTTAGTTCCATATTAATTTTAGTACTGCAACTGCATTTTTTTCGCTTATTTTTGTGTTTCATTTAAGTTACAGGATTTTTTTATTACTTTTATTTAAGTATTTATTTTTCATTTCTAACAAATGCAATACTATTTACGCTTCATTTCATTTCAACTTCAAGTACTATTACTATTTTTAGTTGTTTTCATTTTGGTTCACAATAACATTTTCATAGATTTTCTGCCATTGATAGAGTTGACCATCTAATCGGATCCAGCGATGTGCAAATGCTCTCTTCCATTCACACGCAGGGCACCCTGTTTAGACGTCGCAGATTTTTTTTGCGCCCATTAAAGATGGCAGACCACCAGGGTCGCACGCACCAGCCGAGTGACTGCCATTGAGAAGAATGAGAACGCTGATAAACAGCTTACTCCAGGTATATTTTTTTCTCTCTGAATAGGTAAATGCACAACGGGGCGGGAACAAAGCCAATGTCGCCTCAGGAAACCCAGTCTCCTATACCACCTGCCACTGATGGATGTGTATTTCTGTTTTATTATATCGCACCTTTTTCGTTAATCATAAACCAAATGTTCAGTAAAAGTTAATTGACTGTCTTTATGGGCATCCATTTTCATATCAGTTATAGCCTTTGTTAAAGTGTAGCTTTTATCTTTTAGATTTTCAGTTTTCAATTTATTTCAGTTACCAGCAATGATTCCTAATAGTTTAAGTTCTAGTTAACGTTAACCGCTATCCAGATGTGTTTCGGGCTCAGGTCATGCGATGTACACACAGATGCTCTTTTCCGGCTCTTACACTAATCTTCCAGAGACATGTTAGTTCTAAAGTACTAAGACGCAAACAAGAGGTGGCAGCTACAGCTCCCTTGAGACATAATCATTCGTCTAAGGCCAGATTGAGTGTTAATGCCTTGTTTAACCACATTCACGTCTTTATAAACACTACAGCAACTCTAGTGGGAACAACTAGCTATTCCCTCCCAGCCGGATCAATAGATGGAAAGACATATTTCGTCCTTTGATTTGAAGACGTATGCCGTAGAATGTGTTTACCAGCTTATGCACTTGACACTCAAATATGATCTAGCAGACGATACGATGCGTTTCATCTGTAAACTAAGATGTAAATCATTTCATGGGCTGTGAAAGTTGCAGTAACCGATTACAGACTCGTATATCTGTTAATATTGGTCGTTAAAACCGAATCCCCGAGATGTGAAACCACTGCGCAGTGACAAAAGAAATACTTCAAGCGGTTAGTCATGCTTTATTGCAAATGAAAAATCCTTTGATTCCATGTGCAGCGCTAAAAATGAAACGGATGTAGAGGCATAGTTCAGCCGTGAGTGAGAGTGCTGTCATCGTTTACTCATGCCGTTCCAGACTAACTTTCTTTACCAGGAACTAGTTGAATCGAGCGCCTTTAAAAATCCAGTTCTGTTCCTGAATAATAGCGCTAAAATGTTCAACGTGCAGTCAGAGGTTTTCGTTTGAAAAAAGTAGAATTAAAATGAATATACATCCAAAGAAATTGAAAATGCTCATTTTTACCTAAAAATGCAATGTTAGAACAAATAAATGATAGATAGATAGATAGATAGATAGATAGATAGATAGATAGATAGATAGATAGATAGATAGATAGATAGATAGATAGATAGATAGATAGATAGATAGATAGATAGATAGATAGATAGATAGATAGATAGATAGATAGATAGATAGATAGATAGATAGATAGATAGATAGATAGATAGATAGATAGATAGATAGATAGAGATAGATAGATAGATAGATAGATAGATAGATAGATAGATAGAACAAATGAAAGACAGTTAGACAGACATAGATAGATAGATAGATAGATAGATAGATATGGATAGATAGACAAATGATAGATAGATAGATAGATAGATAGATAGATAGATAGACAGATATAGATAGATAGATAGATAGATAGATAGATAGATAGATAGATAGATAGATAGACAGATATAGATAGATAGATAGATAGTCAGTCAGACAGATATAGATAGATAGATAGATAGATAGATAGATAGATAGATAGATAGATAGATAGATAGAACAAAGGAAAGACAGATAGATAGATAGATAGATAGATAGATAGATAGATAGATAGATAGATAGATAGATAGATAGATAGATAGATAGATAGATCGATAGATAGATAGAGATCAAATGAATAATAAGTGAACATTTATGGATAGAGAGGAACACTTTATTTCCCAGAATGTATTACTCTTGTTAATTTCCACGAACTGCAGTTCAAGAAATGTCTCTTCCTTTCATTCCAATTAAATTCCAAGTCAATTTGTGAAGGTCGGTTCAATCCAAACTCCGACTCACGACCTGAGATGAGGCCAGTTCATCAGTTCTGAACGGGAACAACAATAACACAGCACAAGTCTGAGACGACACGACGGGGGGATTTTATTTTCGAACGAGCCGCAGAGGAGTGCAATTTTCTGGCGACTGAATTTTCCAGACTCTAATCAGACGCTACAGCCTATGTCTGATGGGATGCATTAAAGGTGATTTGTTTTCCAGGTAAAAAGGTTTTATTAATAGCCTTTTAGTGGAATTCAGTCATTTGCTTGACAGGACATCTCAGATGCCCAGGAGTCCACTGACAGCCCTGTTGCTAAGTGACAGCTCTTGGGAAACAAGCTCTGTTAAATAGAGGAGGCTTGTTCATCAGCGTTATTTCTGTATCCATTGATGAGCGTCTGGAAAAGCTAAGAATATTACTCCGTTGCCATTGTCAGAAAGCTTTAATGGGCCCAGTGCAGCAGTCACACTCAATCTAACAATCAAGTGCTATTCAACCCATGCAACAGTCATCACGGCACAAGTGAAGAAATCAATTTGATGTACTCTGATTGTGGCTCTTTTGACATGATATAGGAGCCGCTGGGCTGTTAATTCATGATTTCACACTGCTGTTTCATGCCGCTGTGTTAGATGATGCTGTCGTTAATCCTGTATTATTTACGCAGCAAATGGACGGCGGTTTGTGCGGGCGTTAGTCCGTGAAGCTCAAGGGGGGGAAAAAAAAAGATAAGTAATGTGTAGTGATTGACGGAGCGGCGAGACGCTCGTGATGCACTTTTCTGAATGTCATTTAGCTCGAGCTTTCATGGAAAACGACGCGAGGGCCTGTTCTCATCAAGCCTGATGCAACGAAACAACCAAAATCCTGCGTCATGTTTCAAAACTCCACTCAATGCGCGCCAGTGACGCATTTATTTGATTGAAAACACAGTAAAATTCTGAAATATTATTGCAATTTAAAATAACTCTTTTGCATTTTTTTTTTAATGTAATTAATTCCTGTGATGAAAAGCTGCATTTACAGCATCGTTGCTTCGGGCTTCGAATCATTCTGCTGTAATGTGATGTAATTTGCTGCATGAGAATAATAATAATTGTTATTATTATGATTGTTAAAAACAGTCGAGCAGCTATTTTTGTACAATCAGATGATAACTGTTTTGATAATCAGCTAGAAAACTGAGTTGTTTTGAAACACAAATCTTTTGTATTATGTTTTTATCGTCAATTCGAATCAATTTTAATGGGCTCTTGCTGAATGAAAGTATAATTTATATGTTAAAAGAAAAAATACTCCAAACTTTTTGCAGTAGTGTATTTTAACATCAGGACACTATCCTGATGAAACCATAATGCCCATTGTGACATAAAAGCTATTATGATATCACAATAGGTGTTATGGCATCATAAGGCCCATTATGAGATTGTGTTTTTTTTTTTTTTTTTTTTTGCAGTGATGTTTTGCTATTCTGCTAGGCTTTTATAATATAAATCCTTGTATCAGCATCCTTTTTAACGCCAGTTCGGAAACACGAGGCCCCGACAGAATCTGTGTATTTAATTTTTACAAAAAATAATTTTAGGGGAAAATCTGCAGGATATGATAATATATGCACTGATATTATACACAGGCAGTGCATATAGGGTTGCCTTGTGTCCCTGGGAAATTTGGACATTATTAGAAATGAATATTTGATATTTTTCCCCCTCAGTGTGTCGAGCAGACTTTGAGTCTGGGGTGCAGTTTGACGAAAACAAAAATCTCCGAAATGGCGCTGCTGGCTTTTCTGTGAATCTTGCCTTTGTGTTTATGTAGTCGAGCGAGGAACGATGGCCCCCGGGTCCGTGATCCCTCATAAACAGCCTTAGAAAATCCGGCATTCCTCCGAGATCTGTACTTTAAACAATCCATAATGTGCATACATTCGAACCCTCTGTAATTGCTACCAGAATGCAATGGGAGCGAATGCAACTGCGCACATGGCACTGTGTTGCAATTAAACATCTGCATGACCTCCCCACATGTCACTGCATGACAAGATTATTTCAGTATTTACAGTATGAGAGAGTTATAAGGGTACAACCTCAAAATAGCTGACAACATACAGGAAGTTTTTTTTTTGCCGTTCTTAAGAAAGCTGTTAAGGAAATGATAAAAACGGCCTTTATCCTTGTATAATGGTGCCTTTGCAAAAACCTTCAGTTATTTAAAACCGCTTTTTAGAGCTTTCCTCTCATCAATGAGACTGAATAGGTCAGTATCGACCCGCTATTGAGCCGTCATTTCACTCCTGACAGCAATCACTAAAGCCATTTTTGAAATATATTCATCATTTCAGAGACTAAAATAAGCACTACATTAAAGAGACCTTTAACACACCGGATATATTCGTTGTAGCTATGGTATAGACGTGAAAATGAGACGCCGTAGACGCGACGCCTTCTAACAAAAAAATTAACCTGTGTAATTTGTTATTCCCAAATGCCAATCATCTCATGGCAGACGTGTGAAAGGAGCGGAACAACAGGTGGTGGATTGTCATGGAAACAGCTCCATGATTCCAGCATGGAGGCCGATTCCATGGAAACACAAGTCCAAAAATTCACTCGAGTTGGGTGCGGAAATATGAGAAATTAGTGTATTTGAGAAACGCCATGAAAAGTCAGTCTGCAAAAACAAGCCGACGATCTGACGGAGATCTTCGTCACTGACGCGAAGGGAAATTGGTGGATGATGGTCGAGCTGAATTCAGCGGCACAAATATTCACTTCAGCTCTGATTGAGTCCAATCGAAGTATGAATGGAGATTTATGAGTTCTATAAAAGGGTTCAGTGTTAAATAAGATATCGTAGATGATGAAAAGAGACTAATTTATATCTAATTTAGAAATGTTATTTAAAATGCATGTGACGGTTTCTTAGAAATTATAGCTTTGTATATTTTTGAAATAGTTGTACCAATACAGTAAGTATGTGTGTGTGTGTATCCATGTCCATGTATATATATACATTTCTCTATTTTATTTCCACTTCATTTCACTCGAAACTTTCAAGATGACGCATATCTCCTTTTTCAGTTCACATCAGCACGCTTTCCACAGCTTATCATCGCATTTCAACTCGTGGTGCTGCACGGTGCTAGCGGAAATAAAGAAAAAAGTAATTGAAACTCAAAAAGAAGGCTTTGAAAAAAATAAAATAAAATTTGTTCTGATTTTGTGTTTTCTTATTTCGTTCCAGAACACAAGAGACAGCTACAAGATCAAGGTCAGACAAAGCCACAAACAAAATTAAATTGAGTTGCCGCAGATGCTGGCTGAGATCCAAGGAAGTGGTACGAATGAACTTTTTTCCATGACCTTTGAATAATGTGACTGGATGCAGCAGGTAGCTGTTACTTGAAGAAAGTGTTAACTTGAAATATATAAACTCATCAAATAAATAATTAGAGAGAGAGAGAGAGAAACAGTATATAGTGTATATGGTATGTGTATATGTATATTTTAAGTAATTCCATATTTATCTATATTTGCACGTATGTGTATATATAGTATATGGACTGCTTTCAAGGCGTTGTTTGCCTATCTTTTTAAGGTTTGTCTGCTGTGGTCACCATATATATTTTAATAGAGAATAGCAACTCAGAAAAATCCCCTTTTGTGTTTCATAGAAATGATGCAAGTTGAGCTTACTTTTAGTTATGTCAAAGACATGAACATCTTTTGCAAATTAGGGGGAGGGAAACATTTGATTGTATAAAAAAAAAGTGCAGTTCAGGATGAGTTTTTTTTTTTTACTGTTAAATGTGCATATCAAAGATTTTTGTACGCAAGCCTCAAAGCTGACAGACGTGGACCTAAAGCCACGGGCAAAAAAAAAATCTGATTTTGATTACTTTTCTTTAGTCTCTCTTTCAAAATAAGATCACAGAAAACAAGCTCCTTTGTTAAATCTTTGTTGTTTACTCCACCGCCGGTAACTTGATGATTACATTTGAACAGAATCAATACCGCCGGGTCTGAAGCGACTGCGATGCTGATGTGAGATGATTGGCTTGCGAAAGTTCAATGTGCTTCTTTAGCGCGGGAGCCCGAACAGATGCTGTGATGTAAAGCAGGCTCTCGGGGGCCGAGGGCAAACATCCGCTCGCTGACGCCGTGAAGCAAAGCGGCTTTATCAAGCCACCGGCAGGCAGATCAATGCAGAGGCGACCTATTCTCCCTCATAGTGACAAAGTGGAGATGTGCACCAATAAATGGGCTTTACTTTGACATTATACTGAGGGAAAAGCCATTTAGACGACAGCGGCCTGACACAGGAAAGATGTTGAGCAGAGTAAGATGAATTTCTTCCCCTACGAGCGGCTGTAATGTGAAACAAACTGCGCCGAGCGGAGCTTTGACACTGACTGTGTCGAAACAGAGGAAGGAACTTTGCAGAGATCTGCACTTCCTGTTGACGAGAACGCAGTCGCCGTGTGCTGGCTTCTCACAACACGTGAAAAACTGATTTTACACATAACCACAACAGCGACTGGTGTACTGTTAGTTTCTTTAATGCATTAAAACCCACGAGGTTTTGGTAATAAAGTAAAATTCATTAGAATGAAAAATAATGATGGATTCGGCCCGTGTCCTGTCTAGACCTTTCACATTCGTTTCATCAAACTAGGTCGTAATATTAATCTTAGTAATTATCTATCAGATTCATATATCAGAACTGTACGTTTAATGCGCTCTTCTTTGAATGTTCTCCAAGGCAGACAGGATATGCTTAAGAAAGATTAAAGGAGACTTTTAAAAGAGAAAGCCTGCTGGTCAGGTGCTCTTAACGCATCAAGAAAAAAAGTAAAATAGTCTCGAAACCTGATCAAAGCATTATGGTTTAGCTGTTGACATTTCGTGCGTGTATTTATAGTGCAAGAACACAGCTGCCAGAATCATTTACCTGGGAATCTCATTGTTCTGGTTCTGGATGCTGATTGGTTAATACACCATCTCAGCTGGGATAGTTTTGTGCTCTGTAATACGTTAGAAAATAAAGCAGTTTTTACTATTCAGAGGTTTGAAGATTTTATTCAATTGAATAATTGATCAGAAAGAACTGATAAAGACTGATAAAATAAAATTGAAAGAAATATATCACTGTTTACAGACAAACATGAAGCAGCACAACTGCGTTCAACTCAATTATATCAGGATAATAATAATCATAATAGTTTTTTGAGCAGCAATTGAGCATATTACATGATTTATGAAGGATCGTGTGACACTGAGTCTGATGCTGAAAATTCAACTTTGCATAACAGGAATTTAAAAGTGTTATTTTAAATGGTAATAATATTCCACAATATTACTGCCTTTCCTGTATTTTTATCAAATAAGCGCAGCCTTGGTGAACAGAAGTCAAGTTTTTCCTGAATGCATCACCTGTGTTTAAGTCCTCTTAGAGCAAATTCCTCTTCCTTTCACTCCAGCTCAACTTCCTGTGGGATGTGACTTATCAATTAAAAGAGAACCAGAATTTCGCCGGAACCCTGACTTAAGCGCAATCCGATTTGTCCGTGAGACTAAAGCGAAGCACTTAAGCGCAATCCGGTGGATGCAAAGGTTTCCCATGCTTCGTTTTTCACGTAAAAACCCAGCTCCACTAGAAGCACTTTGCGTCGTCAGCGTCTCTATCGACTTGAACCGAATAGCCCATTTGATCTTTATTGCAGGTCCATCTCCCTGAAAAGCTAAAGGAATCGATGCATCCACATCAGAGAGAATATAATAGAGCTTCACCTGCCTTTGTGCTGAAACCCTTAACCTGACAACAGCAGAGAGCCTCCATTTCACAGGCTGAGGTTTGAACTATGGCTCTCTGGCAGGGTGCGGGGTCCGGGGCCCGAACTCATCAGCGCCGTGGCAGCCGTCCACGCGGTGAAGATGAAATGAAGGAAGGTAATGTGGGGAAGCAAATGGCTGTGAATTCTCCTCTGAATGCGACTCCCGCGGCGCCCCTCCGACTCAATTTTCACGCCGCTTGGCTGCAGAATAAAAGCAGCAGTCCCTGCATCCACCTGCTCTAATCCTCTACACAACTACAGCTCCTTTAACCCCGCGCCGACTGTCCTCGCCTTCCCTTTCAGCTGCTTTGCAAAAAGCCCCTCTTGTATTATTGACTGACAGGTTGAATAAAGGTATTAGGTGTCATTGCATTTTAATAATCTGCCCCGCTCGCTGATTATATCAGGGTAGCGAGCATGATTTGGAGGACGGCGTGTGGCCGAGAAGCCGTCCGTAAGTGTGTTTTCTATTCCTCTTCCTCTTGACATTTTAAACATTTGAAATCACATTTGAGGGAAATAAAAAACGTGCAGGGCATCTCAAGCACCACGCTGGCGTATTTCGTGTGATGGGTTTTTCGCCACACAACTTATTACGCCTGCCTACCAAGCGCTTTCTTTGTAAACCAGCAATGGGAAAAAAAAACGGATTTAGACAAAACTGATGACAAACACAGAGTGGTAATTTGGTCTAATTGGTGTTATGCCAGAGAAAAGTGTTATCGCTAAGAGATTTTTTAAATATCTTTTTGGTAACAAAGATGTCCTCGTCTGAGCCAGGATGGAAATTCATAATGATATCAGGTAAAATCACACACGCCTTACAAAAAAAATGCTACTTTTCATACAATTTACATATGATTGTGTATTTTATCCATTTTCAATACATTTTTGAAATATAGTCATTTAGTTTGTATTAGTTATTGTTTAGGTTGTTTAGGTCTGTATTGTATATTTTATTACATTTTATTTTTAAGTTTTAGTTATTTTAGTACAGTACATGAAGTTAAAGTAAATGAAAAATGTTGATCAAATAAAATTTTTACTTCATTTACCATATACTTTATTCCACGTAGCATTTTTTGTTATTATTATAGCGCTATGAATGCCAAATTGTTTTAATATTGAAATATCTGTTTTGATCACAGGTTCTTCAAAAATGATTCTGAAGATCTCATTTGAAGCTAGAAGAAATGGATGCCATTTGAGTTAAATCTGAGAAGTGGAAGACTACTGCAAAAGGCTAGGTGACAAAACTGAGACGCTGTCTGTGATTTTGTACGATTAGAGCAGTCAGTTAAGCTAATAACGTAGCTTGCTTGGTGCTGGCTCATGTCACAATATCACCAACAACATCCTAAGATAGATTAATGGGTCAGATCTCTAAAATAAGCACCACGCTGGCATATTCCACGTTATGGGTTTTTCGCCATGACTTATAAGGCTTGCCTGCCAGGATTTTTCTTTGTATGCCAGCATCTGGGAAAAAATCATTTAGATGAAATCAACAACAAATGTACTGTCAATTTAGTCTAATTGATGTCGTATTCCAGAAAATAGTGTCATTGCTCATAAAGGTATTTTTACTATCTTAAAGGGACATTTGGTTAACCTACTTCATCCCAAAGGTGCATAGACCAGCACTAGACTACTAAACCAGTCTGAACCAGGTTAGAAATTTATAATGATTTCAAATAAACATGGGACATTTAAATAGACAACCGCTGACATTGATGGTGTTATTTTAGTATCATTTGTAGTTTTTAGATTGAGACGCTTGAGATAAATGTGAGAAGACTTCTGCAAAAGTGTTGGTGACAAAGTTGAGACATTGTGTGTGATTTTCCTATTTAATATGATTTGAGCAGTCAATTAAATTAATAACTTAGCTTCTACGCAGTCGCAACATCTGGCTCATGTCACAACATCGCCACAACATCTTAAGATAGATTGATGGGTTGGATCTCAAAAATAGACGCGGTGGTTCACGTCTCGCGAAAGAAAGCAATGGTGCAGGTTGACCATGGACACGTAAATTTGATTAAGGCGATTAACAAATGTGCAGTCTAATGTTTCCACCCGCGTGGCGTCAGGGAACATTAAGCTAGCCGAGGCAGTCTTGCGTGAGGAAGTTTATTGTCTTCGCCTTGTAGATGAGACATTTGCTGCTCATTCCTCCCCCTCCTTTAAAGTGCTTTGCAACTCCTCCTTTATGAATAGCAATATATTTGCAATAATAGAGTAGAGGCAGCGTGGAGAAATGAAGCGTAGTGGGGGAAGTGTGAGATATGGGCCAATACTGCTAAACATAACAGAGTTCTCGTATGCGGTGCTCGCTGCAGTGCACATATTCACCCATCTTGCCAAACTCAAGGACATATAGAGCATAGCATAGCTAGGCCGTTCTATCGTAGCTATTACCGTAAAAGCGCTGGAAAACTATAATTTCAGACGTCAGTCATCTGGAAAGTTGATTTCACACAGGTAATTTGCACTAACATGGTCACATGCCAGGCTTACAGAAGTGATCTCAACAGTGTCTCAAACTGTGCCCAGGTTTGCAATCAAACGTCGAACGATTTCTCTTTTTTATCAAAATCCACTGTAATATCCACAAAACAATGTTCTGTAGACTTATTGCAGTCTAATGGTGTCGTTGGTGCTATTTTTTTTTCGAGAGAGAAACGTTTTGACACTCTCTCGAAGCATAATTCAGTTTCTGAATTTGAATCGAGCGATACGGAAACAGGATGTAGAATTGCAGCACACATTTAAATGTAAGGAAGTGCAACTGAAATTAATTACAATTAAAATAACACCGTAACGGTCATTTTAACTTGAAGAGAAAGGATTGCTTAAAAGTTTAGAGGAAAGATTTTAAAAATAAATTAAAAACCATTAAAGTTTAATGGATCATATCCATGTAGATGATAGATAGATAACCTATTATGATTAGACAGACAGATAGATAGATAGATAGATAGATAGATAGATAGATAGATAGATATAGATAGATAGATAGATAGATAGAGATGAATGGAACCTGTTATGATTAGACTGGATAGATAGATAGATAGATAGATAGATAGATAGATAGATAGATAGATAGATAGATAGATAGATAGATAGATAGATAGATAGATAGATAGATAGATATGAATGGAACCTATCATGATCACAGACAGACAGACAGATAGATAATTTGAGGGTTTATTAATGATAGATAATAGATGGATAGATGGAACAGATGAATGTGGGTAAGATGCTATCATTGTGGAATAACTTCCACCATCCCTGTTTGTTTAGTGATAGATAAAGTGAAACTAGGAGTTTCTCAACAGAAGGAAATAGGAAAAACTGTATTTTTGTGGGTTTACGCCCACCCAGAGAGAGAGATTGACCTCGGCATTCATCTGAATCCTCCTTACAGGATTATTCTGATCTGTGGGGTAAGATGTCAGCGAGACTTCTGGCTCACACTACATCTCGACACCCTCTCTCCCAGCCCAAGCTGAGCTCCGCTCGTGAGAAATAACAACACTGACAGCTATATTTAGCCAGGGCCCTCTGGATCTTCCCCCATTAGCCACCTCACAGCCCGCGGGCTCCAACATCTCACCGGCAGCCGCCTCACAGATCACAGACACCTCGCCGCGCACCTGAGAGCCTCCTCACAGGAACACGTCGACTGCCGGGGAGCCAGGTACAGTGAGTCTGTTGCGAGAGTGTGTGCTGCTGCAGAATTACCAGGCAGCTGTGATTCACAGAGAGAATTCTGGGAGGATTTGGGGTTTGTCATTTGCAAGTGTCATCACTTCGGGGATTTGCGGAACAGCGAAGAATCAAGGAACGCTGTTGGAGAATCTCTGTGTGCCACGGTTTGAGTTCTCCTTTCAAAAGTTCCTGGCGGATTATCCTTACCTCGACATTTCTAACTATGCTGATCGTCTCTTTTAAAAGTCACTCGATATCAGAGTGAATTCACCGGAGATAGGAGAACGACTGACAGCTTACCGTCTTTCCCCACCAGGAAGTCCACGTGGTGGTACGTGTAGGCCACCCCGGTCTTGGTCTCCACCTGCGGTCTCTTAAGGGTGGAGTAAATCTTCCCCGGACTGTTGTCTTCCGTCTGACGGAACTTCCTCAAGCCGCAGCCCATTTCTGCCGAACGAGTGCGCCCTTAAGCCTGGGATGAAAGAGACGCGGTCAGAAAGACAAAGAGGTTCAAACGATGTCTTCCGCATTTACAACAACACCGCTGTAGATGCGTGCAGACACAACAGAGCTGACCTGCAGTTCAATGCACTCCGAAGGGTGGGTTTCGGAGATAGATACCACAGAAAACCATTTTGGAGTCCATAAAGAGCCTTTCTGTAAACTGTTCTCAAAGTGCCCCTATTATGCATTTTGAAAATGAGCTTGCATGCAGTGTATAACACAGCTCTAAGTGAATGAAAGTGCAGCGTATATAAAGTTATTGTCTCGTTTTTAAAACAAGTCAAAATCAAACAGCATATTGCCTGCCCACTTGTTAGTGTTTCTCCATTGGTAGGAATCAAAAAATACTAATTAATTCTAATTCTGGAGCGTTAAAATCTCACAAACACTGCTTTAACTTAAATCGACCAATAACCGGATGGGTTTGGAAAAATGAATCGCTAAACAAATAAGGTTAAAATAAATGCATATTATAAGAAAATGAAAGTGTTTTTGACCTTGCGTGCATGTCAACCTGTTTGGGACTCACAAAACCAAAATATGAACCTTTCATAACCCCTAATAACCCTTTCTTTATACACACACACACACACACACACACACACACACACACACACACACACACATATATATATATATATATATATATATACAATAACTACATATTCAAGTATGCATCATCAACAAAACAGTGTTTTATAAAAACAATGACTATATTCTGAAAGCAAGTGCTATTATTGTTTCAATAGAATGCTTATTTTTATGGAATACAAGGATTATCTGCTATATTTGCCAACATGTGTTGCCAACAGAGATTACTGCACAGAATATATGTCACACAATGCAATGCACTCAATCTGACCTTCCAGTTTAAAAGGAAAATATATTTTTTTTAAATTAAATAAAAAATTGGTGTTAATAGCATCGTGGGCAGCATACTGAAATATGGTGCTTCGAATCCCTATCCCTATCCCTATTGTTGATATTATTATTTATAATATGAATATTATAATGTTTATTTAATTTAATTTCCAAGATGATTAGACGCCACTTATTAAAACATGCAGTATGATCTTCGAACTACTGTTATTATTCACTGCGTAATGCATTTCATATGCTATTATTCAAACAAGAGTATATACTGCAGAGAATTCACTTAGCAGTAAGCTAGTATTCAGTTCCAGATATAGTCCATAGTTTGTGCTTGTTATTGCTTGTCAGTGGCAGGTGGTGCTAAAGGGGAGACACATTCTCATTCTGTTCTCATTCTACTTTATAATGACTTTCACTTTTTTATTAAACAACAATTTGCATATGCTGTAGTCATCAATACTTTCAGTCACTCTACACAGCGCGCAAGGTGCCCGTTTCGTGTTAAATACGCTTAGGGCTTCATCTGTCCGTCAGGCGCATTTTTTTTTTAGATTGCATATGTCTCCTGCAGGTTTAGATGTCAGCTCAGCTTGGCCCTTAAACCTAACGGACAAGCACTACAGAACCGCGATTTCAATCTCATTACGACTAACTCCGTTCACGTTCTGCTTTCTTTCAGGTGTTTCCCATGTGGAAAAGTAATCTGTCCGTTTTCTCACGTACCGCATTAATTTGCCTCGGCATGCACAGCAAAAGACCGCACGCCGCC
This sequence comes from Puntigrus tetrazona, assembly GCF_018831695.1. Classification (NCBI taxonomy): domain Eukaryota; kingdom Metazoa; phylum Chordata; class Actinopteri; order Cypriniformes; family Cyprinidae; genus Puntigrus; species Puntigrus tetrazona. Next base: position 713,232 of record NW_025048098.1, read on the forward strand.
GCTCTACGGTTCCCTTCAGCCAGGTACTGCCTCATCCTGCGCTTGTTTGGCAGAAAGCAGGCAGAAAAAGAGCCAATTAAGGGCACACTAGATTACGAAATCAGCTACTAAATAAATAAATAAGTGGCATAAATGGGCTACGGCTCATCATGGGAGCCCAATCTCTCAACTGGCAGGCAGGGAATTAACACGTCCAGCCAGCGAGAGGCCAAAAGTGCTCTCTGTTCGTCAGCCAAAGCGCCCTCCTTTTCCAAATCTAAAGTGACAGCCGCCGACAGTGGCGAGCGGATCAGAAGGGTGCAGGTAATATCCCATTGTGGCTGGCTGATTAAACCTAGGGTGGGCCATTGATGAAGAATACTCGCTATTATGTTCCTGTCTAATTACAGCGGCCGGGAAGCATAATCTGAGAGGCGGCGATGGCCGAGGTTTCTAGAGAATACACGGTTAATGAGGTGAGCCGCCCGAATGAAAAGGTGAGAATCAATCACGGAAAATCAAGGAGCAGATTGTTCATTAGGAGTCGGGATAATGCACAGCGTGCCGGCAACTCCAGCGGCAGGGCGACTTTAATTAGGGCCCGGACGAGAGGCCATGCAGATTTATGAACGCTGTCATGAGAATCACTGTTTTCAGTGACATGGACGTGAATGGATGCGTTCGGCTGTCCGTGGCTGAATCCAATCGGGGAAATGGCATCTGGGGTACAACGGTCATGCATCAGCAATTGGATTTTTCTAATCTGATCGATTGAACAAATGAAGTGCGGGAAGATTTTAGACTCGTAGTGATTTTTTTGGGCGCGGGAGTCGAGATGAAATGGGGCGCACAACTGATTTTAATTTGGTAACTTGGTGGATTTCTGAACGAAACAGGCTGTTTAATGAGAATGAAACTTCTTGTGCATTGGGAATTGATTGGATTGGGAAAAGTGGGTCTGAAAAACGTAGCTTCTTTCTTAAGCTGATACTTTTATTCAGCATAGATGCATTAAATGAGGGTTAATCTATTTATAATGTTGCCATTTATAATGTAACCTTTTATACAAACAATTATCATGGTTTCCATAAAAATATTGAGCAGAATGTTTCGACATTGATAATAATGAAAAATGTTTCTCTAAAGAGAATTTTCTCAATGAGAATCTTATGTATTCAGTTGTCATATATACAGTATATGTACATACATACATCATTACTACTTACAATTAATAAGTACATTTAACCGTGCACAGATTACGATCATTTTATGTATTATGTTACTGTATATAACGATGTTAGGACTCAACAGTAAACAGTAGTTTTGTCCTAAAAGGCATGTCAGCTCTCTTTCAAATATCACTCTTTTCTGATATTTTCCATCAGATGGAAAAACAACAGACTGCCCCTAAAATAGCCACGTCTGACATGACAACAACTTGCACAAAGTGGCTTTTTCAGACATCGCTCCATGTTTTGAGCTCAGATACACTCTCTCTAGAGGCAACAGGCTAAGCGCGTGCTCCGTCAGAGAAAGAAACCCAGCAAAATAAAATCGAAAAAAAAAAAAAAAAAAACCAAAGGGGTGGCGCGGCGTGTGAGGAAAACAAAGTTGGTTGGAGGGGCTGATATTTGCATAGCTGATAGGGACGAGGAGGGGGGCCGTGAAACGAAGAGGCGAGGTATTTTTAGAGCTGACGGAGGAAGTGGGAGATGTTTATGATTTCAGAGCGACTACTCCCTCCCCGAGGTTCTGCTTCACGCTACGAGCTTTTGGCAGCACTGTCTCTCTAGTCAACCTGGCAACGGCTCCCTCATGCACTGTAGACTGACAAGAAAAGAGTTCACTTCCAGTATACCATTGCACGGTAGTCTAAAGCGAAAGACAAAAATACGGTTCTCCTGTGACATTTCATAACGTAAGTAATGGCGAGACTGATGAAAAAGAAAATCTGGGCAGGCCTGTTGATGAACGTTCATTTGTTCCGCAACCTCTTTGTGCTTAGCAAGCGTCTTGCATATTGCGCCACAGGAAATGTTTGTAAAAATGATCATTTTCTCTGCAACAACCCACCGGGGAGAAGCGATGAGCCGTCTATGATGACCCCGCTCGATTTCAGCGTTCCTCACTGCTTTAATTCAATAACTGCTTGCAAAGGACGAAACTTCAATGTCACGGTTTGAGGGTCTGTTCAAAGCTCCGTTTCAGCTCGTGTTTAGAAATGCATTCCCTCGAAGAGAGACTCAAAAACACTACTCTCCCTTTGACCCATTTTCTTTAATGTGGCAAATAAGGCACAAGGCATGGTTTCCTGACTCATGTTTTTGTCGGTTCAGCGGGGAGAATGCTCTCCTGGGGTAGGAATGAGGCAGTCTCCCTGTTTAGACTTCCTCCTTCCTTCCTGGACGTCCTGGTCTCAACAATGGCCCCTCACCTGAGCAGGACATTGTGAGGGAATGCGAACGCACTTGAAGAGTTAATGTCACTGTCAAGATCCAAACAGGACAAAAACCTCTGCGAAAGAATTAGGTACATTAGATAGGTATACTTTATAGATTTTTTGCATACTTGAAAAGAGAACGTTTTTCTTTTCAAGGGGGCAGATGAATTGGCCAGTAATGGAAAATGCTACAAAAAGTTTAAAAACAATAAAAATAGTTATTTGTATAATTAGTACAAATAACATTGCATACACCAATGTTCGTATTTTTTACATTTTTGGTAAAACTATGTCATAAAGTTGATCAGTCAGCAAAAACGTCTAATTAACTCATCAAACATGCAAAAAAAGCTTATAATTAAGCATAAAATGCATATAGGTTTTATGGAATAATTTGGGGAGCACAAAGATTCAGACTTGTATACTACGGAGGGAAGTTTTTCTTTCTTTCAGTATTCCTTCACAAAGCGTATGCCAAAACACAGAAGGCTGCTTTTACTTCTGGATAAAGTATTTTGCTGAATGTGAGACAACTCAAACACAATATTTTACTCTGAGGACTTATTTCCCGGGTAAACATTACATCAAGTCTAAACAAAATGTCACAGCATAATTTACACAAAAACTGGGGTTAATTGGTGTCTTGGGAAAGCATTCCTACTGTATGTCCCTACAAGCTCCAGAACCTTGTGTGCCTGGCCGCTGCTTCACTGCTTGCTTATGGATAATTAGAAGAAATAGGAACCCAGGTACAATAAAAGCCACAATTATAGATTGAATCCAATTTCAGACACACTGCAACTCGTCTGACAGATTGTCTCTTTAAAATCCCTTTCGCTGCAGCCCTTCGGATGGGAGGGGGGGGGCACTTTCCCTTTTGTTCGGCATGAACCTAGAAAACCCATCCGCTCAGCGTCCAAGGTCTGGGCACGGACATGCTGGAAACCCAGACACAGCGGATGGAATTGCCATGGGAACGGGCCCCTTGACAACGATTTCATACTCAAGAGAAGAAAAGAGAGCAATATCTCCCCAGTCTGCTTCTTTATTCGCTTTCTTTGAGATTCTCTCATATTCTGGTTCTCTCTCATCCTCGTCTTCTCTCGCTTTCACTTTTTCCTCCGATTCTAATTTGGATTATATGCCTTTTCATTTTTACAAGACAAATATCATTCGCTTTTTTTTTAAGAGCTGGGCTGTATCTCCGTGAAACCCTGTGATTGTGGAAATATGTCAGGGATTTTTGCTAGACTGTTTTTATTGTATTAGCAATGTGTGTGGTTTAGGAAAATCGGATGCTTTGTGTTATTACAAGAAAAAAAAGGGCATGTGCATGTCAGCTACTTTATTTGTGGTTGATTCTTTATGGTCTTATAAAAGTCTATAACGTACTTTAGTTAACATTTCTCAATGGTAGTGTAAAAAACACGTTTACCCTGACAAAATTAGCTTTGTTTTTAGGAGGGATTCTAGTGGTCCATGTTGCTTTAAATGCTAATGAGCTCTGCTAACCCCGCCCCTCTCTTCCGTGGAGTGACGAGCCGTTCTCATGACAGTTTACTTTAGTCATGGAACTTGCTAAATGGCACATACTAGGAAGTATAAAAAAACAACAACAACCTTATACTCACTTCTTCTGTAGATGAAGTTAGATAACGTATGATTTGCGCAAACATAGATGCATTTATGTAGATTGGGATCGGCGCATTCCCTTCAGAACGAAACTAACGTCGATCCTCCTCGTCTTCAGCAGCTCAGATATCGGGAGTAAGTTAAATGACAGCTGCTATTCTCATTTATACACCCAACAACAAAACGCTCTAATCTCTTAACTTCTCTTGGATATCCTGTCTTCCCCTTCACTAGCTCACTCAGGCCGGGTCTAAGGTAAGACGGTCCTGTCAATCAACTGTCGTGGGAGGGGCTTGTGCAGAACTATGTCATTCTGGCAAGAATCTAAGAACAGCCTGATTTAAGAAAGGGCATTTTAAAATAGGGACATTTATGTTTAAACAACTTGTAAAGTGAATATTGCATCAGAATAACCCTTTTAAGGAATAAAAAAAACAGTTGACAGTAGCCTTTGACTTCTATGGTATAGATCAAAATACTGTGGAAGTCACTGGATACCATCAACTAAGCCACTAAGTCTTTAAAATTCTATAGTGAACTATCCCGTAAAGTGTTTTATAATGTAAAATTTAACTTGTTTTACGGATTATTTAGTTAAACTGAAAAATGGATATTACATGTGGTCAAAAATAATATATTTTGACTATACACTTAAAATGAAACATTTACACCAAGTACATAAAGGTCTTAGCTAATTGAATAATCTAATTTTTTTTCCCATTATGCACTCTTGAAAATAAAATGTTCTTTATTGGCATGTATGGTTCCATGAAGAACATCCAACCTTTCTACTGCAAAAAAAGGTTTTTAAAATGTTCATGCAAAAAATATATATAATTATAATTTAAAAAAAATAAAAACTGTTCACTGAAAGTTTCATTGTTCTATGGCATCACTGCCATTTTTAAGAGTTTAAAGAACCCTTGGAGATTCCATTGATGTTAAATGTTTTTCATGCAACTCTCTGCCAATAAAGAGCCTTTGTTTTCTAAGAAAAAAACACATTTTCTATCATAGCACCCATCCCAGAGCACATATGCGAGACAGTATGCTGTGCGAAAGTGTGAGACTGTTTTCAGTGGAAACAATCCAGCAAATTTGTACAGTGAAAGAAAGCGTTTAGTCTCTTTTCTTGAAACGTGCACTTTACCAGAAAGTGATCTGAATCCGTCCTTCTTTCAAAACAAAGCTCAACTTCTGCTGCACTCGAGCAAAGTATCGACATGTCCTTCTCGAACACGACTCAATCAATATCCCTGCAATTTTTCCCGGGCCGCTCGTTACCAAGCGAGTCGATGAGTCTTCAAGAATTATTAAAGCTGTTTTATTCCGCGTGTGTTTTCCAGCAGCGCTTGCATATTTCCCGCTTTGATTGTTCTGTGTTGTGCCTAGGCATTGCCAGCGGCCTGAATATTTGTGGCAGGAGCTTGTCGCTGAGACAGGAGGGAAGAACCTAATCTTCGCGCACATCCGGGAAGCGTAATCCGTTCAAAGTGGCACCTCACGCAGGAGAAGAACAAAAATTACCATTCATCTTCCATCAAGGCGCGCAGCTAAAGCTGCGTTTCATCTCCTCGACTGACTCAGCTGCGGAGAAGGTGCCGAATGCGCGGCACAGACAGCGAATGTGACATCTGATTTGTAGGCTGTCTAATCACAGGAGAGGGTGTACATTTTCTCTCGGAGAGAGCAGAGGAGAGCCTGGCCTAATTGAACGCGAGGAGAAGCCGTTCAGAGATCGCAGGTACGAATAACGCGCTGGGCTTTTTGCGCGTCACGTCTCGGAAGGATGTCGTAATTAAGTTTCGAATGCACTAAGGCGTTCCAATTATCTAAATTAGGTTTAATTGAGCACAAGAGAGGGTTCTCTGTCCTAATTAGGTTACCAAAATATTGAAGCTTCACGTGTATTAATCATGTTCCTAACACACCAGCCAGCTTCCGATGATGATACAGGTAGAATAAACAGCTGCAGGAGTCAGAAAGAACCAATTAGCTGCGTGTGACTTGTAAGGTGAAGGAAATTACAGATCTTCTACTTGAGATTTTCTACTAAGAAAAAGGCCGACGCTGTTAAAAGCAGTAGGAGAGAACTGAACGGTGTCTTAAACATGCTTCCAAAAGTGCAGAAGTTACGTATTTTTCATCATTATGTTAATTGTGCCTTTCAAATTATTTTTAACATTATTTAGGGTGACCGATACATCCTTAGCTGTCCTGGCCAGGACTTCTAAAATTGCCTAAAATTCTGGCTTTGGCTTTGTTTTCATGCATCTTGAAGGTGATGCGTAAAAGAAGTCTGACCAATAGCGTACGGGCGTTGTACACAATCAGCCAATCGTGGCGCGGGAGGAGGCGGGGTTTACAGAGAAATGAATGTGGAATGCTAAAACCTGAACATTTTATGCAATTTAAAAATCCCAGTCAGAATATCTGTGGGGGAGAAATATGGTCAGCCCCTATATTTAAATATATATTTTGCGTATATTGAGTATTAACATATTAACAAATGTTAGTAATAATGGCTATTTTTTTTACTGTATAGTCAGCAATTGTCTAATTAGTAAGTCAAGCACCCCTATTACTGTAGTGATCTGAATAAGCCCTTAACAAAAATATTAAAGTGCCCCTATTAAGGGTTTTTGCGAAGCAGTAAGTTAATGTAAAATATTATTATTGCTGTTTTGAATGATACGGTAAAAAAATACGGTAGCATCATTTTAGGTTTTATGGATTTAACTTGTCAATTTATTTATTTACTTATTTCTATATATTACAATTTACTGTAAAATTACATGATGCAGCCTTCTACTGTTAAAATGATGATCATTTTTAAAGTGCACTTAGTTTTATCAGTAGAGATCAAACTTTTAAATGTCATATGGGCACGGTGCAACATCTAAACATCTCACGTTGTTATTGCAGGTTGTTTACAGTACAGCACCCTGGAAACCACTCGCAGCGCCCTAGAATCACATCAGAGACTTCTGCACGGGCGAGTACCATTCGTATTTCCTTCTGAAATCGAGTTTGTTTGGTATTTGTTTCTTTTCTCCCGAGGAAACAACCTCTGAGCTGTAATAAAAAGTTCCTGCTGATGCACATATGACACTGAAGTCAGCATTACTCGCCCGTAACTCTCTAATAGCGAGTATGCGTGGGGTCGGAGGTGACTAGCCCGTGATGTGATGCACCAGATTCCTCCATGACAACGGCAGCTCTGTGTGTCGGCTCCTGAGGCGCCCTGCGCAGCGAGACTCGATGCACACGGCCTCCGAACCGCCGTCTGGAACTGATTAATGACAGTTTGCCTTCTCTTTTCTTACATTCCTTTCTTAAAGGGCGTTCACACTGACAGCGATTTGCGTCCGTAAGACATTCGTCTATAATGAGAGTTGGCAATATGACTGACAGGGACCGTTAGCGGGACCGCCTACTAGCATCAACAGCACAATTAGAGCCTGTATAGATTTACATACTAACATACCACTCATACTCTTTCGGCAGTGTTTAGTATGCTTGTTGTGTACAGGATGCTAATGTTCTATATATGTGGTGGGAACACTTACAAAGTAGTACGTTTGAGAAAATGTACACGACAGAGAACAGTTCAACAATGCAATGCACTCGACATGACTGTCCAGTTCTGGCATAGATTTTTTAAACATTTTTAACTCTTGCTTGACTGATCAGAAAAAAATTAAATGTTAAAAAAGTTGTTATCTATCTATCTATCTATCTATCTATCTATCTATCTATCTATCTATCTCTCTCTCTCTCTCTCTCTCTCTCTCTCTATATATATATATATATATATATATATATATATATATATATATATATATATATATAATATATATTTGTGAAAAAACCCACTCTCCTGAGTAAGGTTAACTATAGTTAATGTTACTTAATGTTAGTGTGATCTGATAACAACGCACAAGATAAATTAGTTTTTAGGTAAATAAATATCATGTCATGAAATGTTTTTATTATGACAGAAAATGTGTCTATAGAGCGTGTTAAAAATCATTGCAAAATTATTTGAAGCACTCGAATCTTTCAGATCGTGAATTTTTCAGATCGTGAAACATTTGATTCAGAACAGGATTTTCAAAGCGTGGAAAAAAAAAATATTATATATATATATATATATATATATATATATATATATATATATATATATATATATATATATAACCTAATATATATATAAAAACCTAACAAAATGAAAGGTTATTTTTACATTTTAATCGATGATCAACATTTGATAATCAACAGGAAATTGTGTTGGGTTCTTGGTTTGTATTTCTGCACTGTTGTGTAAGGAAGCCCTGCCTACAGCCAAGTTTCATCGGTTCAGAATTATGCTACACATAACAGTTGCTGATACAGTTGTGATGAAACAAAAGTAGCAACAGATCTTTAATTTCGTGTTGTGATGGCCATCTATGTGAAATGGATTAATGAAATAGAATAAAAGTAGAGCGGGGACTTGGTTCTGTCCATCAGATGTTGATTGGATGATGGATCTGAATGTGAGCTTGCAGTTGATTTGAAGAAAGGGGTGGGTTTATGCACGCTGGAGAAGTCTGTGATAGACATTTTGATTAAAAATGAAGAGACGGTACAAATAAAACATGCGCAGATGAACTCTTGATCAATAACATGCATTTAAAAAAGGAGATTTTTCATTAATTTACTGTTTTACTGTATTTTTCAATTTTCAAATATTTTATATGGCTTCTTTCTATATAACAAGTTGAATGTGCAATTTCCATGAATGCTGAGCAACAAAAACATGCAACAAAACATCTGCTAAATGGTAACTTTGCATAAGAAACAGACTCGTTTATTATAAAAGTCAGTGTTAACTATATCTTTGTGTCCTCCGCAGCTTACGGCGTCTTTGAAGGCTGAACACCACCAGTTCTTGTAAAAGCAACGGCCGGGATTGAGTCCATCGAGCAGAGAATGACATTCGAGAGCTTCAAGGAGGCGAGCAAAACCTTTCTAAATCCTCCAGAGCAGAAACAGTGCGTCAGATGTGCACCGATACCGAAGCACGCGATCGAAATGACCCTAATTTTCGTTTCGTCCCTGCTTTAAACATTCTTCGCTTTCAGTGCGAACACAGTTTGGGTTACCGAATGCTGATGTTTAACTTCGCTCAGGACACAGTTTAACGATATTTAGTTTACATCCTACTCAAGACACTTCCTTTGGTTTCAGGCAAACGACCGAAATGAGGTGCCGGAGAAACGCTTCTCGAAAAAGCCAGGGGTCAAGCACGGAAAGCATCACACTTTCTACATGTGACTCAAACTAAACCACTGATCTGTGTGATAGGCTTTACAAGGAGCGTGCGCCCGCGCTAACGGATGAAGACGTTCGCCGTAGCGCATCACACAGTGGCAAACTTGTGGCTTGTGGCTTCCCACGATTGATTCTTTATCACAGCGCTGTTGTCGTCTTTGCTCTCCTCCCGGACAGACGGCACGCTCCTCGGAGTGAGGAAATCAATGGAGACGGAGCGCTTACCTGTTGTGGAGCTGTCGACGCGCGTTTGGAGGCTGCAAGTTGGAGTCGGCGATCCACCGGTCCGGCGCGCGAACCCGTGAGAGCGGCGGTACGGCTCCCGCTGGATGCGACGGCACAGTAATAACAAGAAGCGGAACGGATCAGTCCTCCTGCGGCGGGCAGCTGGCGGAGCGCAGAAAACACACTTCGCGTGCTGCCGTTAGGTCATGCTCAAAGTATGTCTGTGCGATGTTCTGCAAGCTCAGGGAAACCACATCCTCTGACATACCTCCTGTATCCTGCTGCCTGCGTTGCCGTCTGTCTCTCTCTCTCTAGCTCTCTGACTGTCTGAGATGACAGACCGAGCTGACCCAGACACAGTTCGCTCCCCCTCTCTTTCTTTTTCTCTCTCTCTCGGCTTCTTCAGAAACCGACAGTTCCTGCCCACCGACTGAAGAATCCAACTGAGGAGAAGGAGGAGGAGGAGGAGGTGCTGAATACGAGAGAGAGCGGGAGCGCTAGAGAGAGAGAGAGAGAGAGAGAGAGAGAGAGAGAGAGAGCGGGAGCAGTTATTTTAGAAATTACAGAGACATAATAAAGCAGTGATAAGAGCTCAGCATGCAGGAGGAGCGAAAAAGCAAGGAAATAAGCGCAATGCTGTAAACAGGGGGGGAAATCAGCACTCAATCATCTTTGTAGTCTCTCAATCGTTTCTCCAAGACCTTAAACGGAGAGCAAATTAGTTTGTATCCTCCAAACCGTCATTTAGTTTACGAAACATCTAGGATTAGTTACATAGCTTTTTTCTGTTTATCAACAGCTATTTGAATGACCTGCATCAACGTTGAGCTCCGAAGAGGAAGTAAAAGCCACAGACTTAAAAATAAAGAGGCTTCACGACGCGATAGAAAAACCGTCCTGTCTAAATGAAGAACCTTTAACATCTGAAGAACCTTTCTGTTTCACAAAATGTTCTTTTGTGGAGAAGGAAGGTTGTTCAGATCGTAAAAAAGGTGAGAAAGTGACGGTTCTTTAAAGAGCCTTTGACTTTTATTAGCATCACCGATAAGAACCTTTTGAAGCACCTTTATTGGTAAGAGCGAACTGAACATTCAGCATAGTCATCAAAAAAAGTAGCATGGAATATTTGCACAGCATCTTTATATTAACTATTATCTGAAGGTCCAAAATTTGTATGAAGCACAGTCTAAAAATTCAGTATTTGCGGAAATAAACAGTTACTTATCTGTGAAAGTATTAATAATTATTTATTTACACTAACATCGACACATTAAATTTTCTGTATTTTTGATAAGAGTAGTATATTTTATTGACCCCAACCCAAACTAAATGATCTTACTGTATCAAAACACTTCTCTCCTCTGCTTCTTTTTTTCAGAGTTTCGAGAGAAACAAAGATGGCTTCGGACGAAACGTAAGCGAGCGGTGAAAGGGTGACCCGCGAGCGCTCACATTCTCCTCTGGGGAGGTTTTGTGGCGGTGGCGTGTTCTGGGGCGAGAGGGTCTGTGTCTGCTGGCCCCGCTGGAGAGATGTATTTTTCATAAGCCCCAGACACAGCCCCCTATAGCTGTGAATCCATTATTCAGAGCGGTCTGAGAGAGAGGGGACCGACAAAAACGCGGCGGCCCGGTCCGGGTCGCAGCATAATCACTGTAATTTTATTCTCTATGATGGAAGTGACACACCAGCGTTTCGTCAGGAGTCTTAAGTGTTTTAATGGGATGTATCGTCTTTAAGGCACTCGAGAAGACTGACGTTCCTGTTTTAAAGGCTGTTGATGGTGATTTTATGCGCTGCCGAGGACGCAACTGACCCCAGGACACAAATTAATGACATGAGCCGAGATGAAAGAATATGAATCTTTCTGAAACAGGAAATCCTTTTGGCGACTTATCCTTGTCTCAAGTACAATCGCTGATAACTACTCATCATGAGGTAGGCTGTTGAATTATTAAAAGACTTGACAATATAATACTTCATATTTAGGTGTTTAGGGATCTGTGTTTATATATATATATATATATATATATATATATATATATATATATATATATATATATATATATATACCCTACACCCTACTACACCTAAATATGAAGTATTATTATTATATTATTATTATTATATTACATTATAATTAGACTTTACAATGTGTGTATATATATATATATATATATATATATATATATATATATATATATATATATATATATGTGTGTGTGTGTGTGTGTGTATATATATATATATATATATATATATATATATATATATATATATATATATATATACATATACATTGTAAAGTCTAATTATAATGTAATATAATAATAATAATAATGTAATAATATAATATAATTCGTAAGTATTGTAATATTCGTGTGTGTGTATGTGTACATAACGTATTTGTACTCTGTATATTTATTATGTATATAATATATACACAAATGCATTTTTTTAGAAAATATTAAATATATATTAAATTAGGTGAATGTATTTTTTTAAATATATACAACATGAGTGTGCATTTATATATACATAATAAATATATAGAATACACAGATATTTATTTCGGATGCGATTAATCGTGATCATTTGACAAAAGTTCATCAAGTTTAATGAAAATGAAAGGTTTTGATCCACTTCAAGTGTTTACTACTATATGTGTGTGTGTGTATATATATATATATATATATATATATATATATATATATAATATACTTTATATATATATATATGTCATAATTTATTATAATATATTATTATTGGGATAAAATCACAAATAAAATGCAAATAAAATGAAAAACTTAAAAGCATTTTCTGCACGTTTCTAGGTCACTAATCAAAGCCAATTATCACAAGTAATGAAACATTTTGTACTAATTGGAAAAATGCTCTCAGACTCCTGGACCCTGCCGTATGTCAAAAAAAACAAACAACTGAGATTGTTTGATACGTCAACGAGACGCAGCCCTTTCACTGAAGCTTGAAGAGGAAGGAGAGATGCTGGAAAATGAGAGCTCCCACTGCGTAATTACCGCTGCGTTTATTGCGAACTAATCACTGCGTAATCCCTGTGAAAAGAAAGAGCACTACGGCGTCACTGAACACTTCACTAGCTGCATTGTTAGTGGAAAACAAAAAGTGTGCAGAGCAGCAGAAGACGAGAGCAAACCCGCTCCCGCTTCTGTCTTCTCTCGCTGGACCGCTGCACGACCTCTGATGACCTTTCGTCTGATGCCGTGGTCGTCTGTCATTGTGTCTGGAATAACAGGCTCATAAATCGGGCATTACACCGATCAGTGTCTTCCAAGACAAAAATATTCATATAATTTATTAGCATTAAAGTTTAATAGTTTTACAGCATGTTATTAAATATTGCATAAAAATTGACCCTAGCAACTTCGTATCGGCAATCAACCACATTGCTTTATAAGCAGCTTTGAAATCCAAAGGAAGCGGGCTAACCTTTGAATTCATGAGGATTTTTGAATAAAACATATGAACACACATATTACTCTTAATGTAAGACGAGCTATAGAAATGTAGATACTGGTGGCAGTGCGCCTCCTACTGGTCAGACTGTTGTGTTATTACAGCAGAAAGCTGTTTTTCTCTGCCTGGACCTGGTTTGCTTTGACTAAGATGAACGATTTTTCTATATTGTCTTTCAGAATCCTTTTTGAATGAAGCGTAAGCCCTTGCATTATTGTTGACGTGACAAGTCAAGCGGTAACTGACTCCCATCTACAGCATTTGTCTAATTGTTGTGGAATTATTGTGTAGGCTATGCCATTTCAGTGATTTCAAAAGAGAGACTACAGGGAGTATTTGTACTTTGTCACGCAACAAGAGTATTAAGGCAAACTGCAAAAATTAATTTTGATTCAATTCTATACCTGTATGTATATATATATATATATATATATATATATATATATATATATATATATATATATATATATATATATATATATAAACACACACATATATAATTAATTAAATTTGATAGTTTATATACCTGTATAATATTAACATTTACATATTAAAAGTTAACATGCAATTTATTTTTATAGGTTTATAGATTCTTATGTTTATTGTAAAAATATATATATATATATTATAAAAATATTTTACAGCTATACAGATGCTATATACTGAAACTAAACACTAAGGTGTGTATTTATATATATATATATATATATATATATATATATATATATATATATATATATATATATAATACATTATTATTATTATTATATAAATTATATTTATTTTTATAAATTATATAATTTCACATAAAACAGATATATAATTATATCCCATATGTGAAGTGTCATATTGTCAAATTAAAGCATTTTAAACAATACATTTAGATACATCAGATGGATAATATATGTGCCCCCGAATGTACAAAGTTAATTAAAATGACAAATTTTCATAAACATGACAGGAATGACCTGAATATATAACTAAAAAATATATATTTTGTAGTATGTCACAAATGAGGGAAAATTTTTAGACGCAATGAAACATTTTTTTAATCAATTCTATCATTACATTTTACTCATGTGTTGTTTTTGTAGTGTGCTAAACACATGCTGGAAAAAAAATCTCATGCAGTTAAATGTGAACTTTTTAAAGTGGAAGAGCCAAAATAGCATTTTCATGTAAAACGTGCTCCTATAATCAGTTTCATTTACAACTTAAAAAACAGCTTTGAGTTTTCTCTAAGTGTGTGTCTAACGAATCCTACGTAAATATAATATGTAACGTATTAATACATAATTACGGCTCGTTGTGCGCGTTTTGCCTTTAACTTTGATCTGAAGATCCAGGGCTGAACGCAGTGATCTTTATGGCAGATTTGCTCATGCATCATTTATCGCTGATCATTTTACTCGTGAGAGGCTTTTGAGCTCGTCCCCAACTTCAGGAATATAAACCCGTCACTCCTGCAGCAGAACAACGCGAACAAGACACAGGAGCGAATAGTTAAATTCAAATCTAATGATGTAAAAAGAGTCGGCTCTGTGCAATAGGCTGTCATGCTTTGAAAGATTACATCCCATTGCATTATAACCCTCCGAAAAGCACGCTACAGCCCTGGAGACACGGCCGATGTGTCAGGCCGCTTTAAGCCTTCACCGTATTTTTAGTATCTGATCTAACTCTGATGTTTCTGTTTGTTAATTATCCAGGTGTTTTGCGCCGTCAGAAAACCAGAAGTCCCTCGGTGAAGCGCAGAACGCAGCAGAAAGCATGAAAGCGCGCGGGCGATTTAGAGACGCTGAATAAGAAGCGCAGCTTGTATTCTTTAGCTAGAAGCTCTGGTCCGTTGCCACGTCGTCCGTTCGATTTATCATTGTTGCTTTGTTTGCAGGTTCTTGAGACGTCTTACCTCATTCTTCCGCGGGTTAATTCACGCTGTTCTTTAAACTAAACCTACACCCTCGTGTTTACACTCTCGTGTTTGCTTCTGATATTAACCTCTCGGGTTTTGTATTGTTTCGTGAACGTATTGCTCAAGCGGTGTCACATGTCACTGCGGACATGGGAACACGATGTCGGGAATATAAAAGGAAAACCGTGGGGGCCGGAGCGCGACATTTCAGACGCCTCCGTCGTATGAGCAGGTGAGGAGCAGATCGGATTGTTATGAATATGAGTTTTATAACTTTATATATAAAGTTGAGTTTTTGTGTGCTGTTTTTGCCATTTTTTTTTTCAATTTATAACATTTTAATCTTTATATTTAATATTATTAATATTAAATATTTAATCTGCGTGTGTATTTTTTAACAATTAAATTAAATTTTGAATTTTTACTACTTTATTTCTTTTTCATTCTTCATTTTTACTACTTTATTTCTTTTTCATTCTGCCTGTGCAGTCTGCTACTAGACAGAAGGACGCAAAAATGTTAGCAGTAACAATTTGTATCCTGGAGTTGCTCCATATGAGCGCTGCCTGCGGCTTGGTGAGTTGGATTTTAATAAACTGCGATTTTGCTTATGATACTTGTAACGTATTATTTGCTAGGGGTAAAATTTGGACACATTTGAGAAAGAAAATTTGTAATGATTTAAAAAAATTGTTTACATTGTTATCATAGCATAGTGCTGTAGTCATATGTATATATATATATATATATATATATATATATATATATATATATATATATGTGTGTGTGTATATGTATACTTGCTGTCAAATGATTAATTGCATACAAGATATAAAGATTTTCTATTTACATAATATATGTATATGCACATATATACAATATACATTTTGAAAAGACTAAATATTTAATTTAAATGTATATGCATTTATATATTTATATTCTTATACTTTTTATTTTAAAATGTTATAAATGTTACATTTTTATATATATATATATATATATATATATAAAAATTTAACATTTATAACATTTTTTTAAATATATACATGCATGTGTTTGTATTTATATATGCATAATAAATATTAACAGTACACATATTTTATCTAAAGAAAACCTGGATATGATTAGTGGTTTTAGAGAACACTTATATATATATATATATATATATATATATATATATATATATATATATATATATATATATACATACAGCATAATCATTTATTATAGTTGTATTACATATGTATTTAATCTATACACCAAAATAATAATTTTTCATATTTATCTCTTGCCACGTGGTATGATTTCCAGACAGGTAAGCATATATTACCATCCTGCCTATTATAAATCTGGTTAATATAAATAAATGTGCATCATCTGAAAACGTGTTCCCCGTCACAGGCCTCTGTACGGACCAGACTTCTGTCCAGCAGGAGATTGTGGATGTGCACAACGCCTACCGAAGGGCTGTGGAGCCAGCTGCCAGCAACATGCTCAAAATGGTAAGTCATTCCCTTTAATTCTCGTTCCTCATTTGCAATTTAAACACGCATCTCAGCGAAGCGGCGTCATGTGCTGAACGGAAAGTGTTTCGTGTCGTGTCTAGAGTTGGAGCGACGCAGTGGCACGGTCGGCTCAAGGCTGGATTGATCAGTGTGACATGACGCATGGACCACCGAGCAGCCGCATGATCGACGGTACGTTACCCACAATTACCGAGTGCCTTTATTTTTAGAGCATTTTTCTTAGTACATTAGTGTTCTGAAGCAGCTTTACAAAACTGATAAAACACATCAATAGTAAGCCAAAGGTGAAGCATTTAAGTGCTTTAATATGTTATTTTATGACAGAGATGTTTGTGTGTGTGCGTGCGTGTGTGTGTGTGTGTAGGCTTTTATGTATGTTTAAACTGCACATTGAAGCTAAAAAAAAAAAACATTTAAAAGCCTGTAAATAAACAAAAAACGTATAAAAACTAATATTTCGCACTATTTCTAGGTCAATAATATTATGGAAGCTGATTTATTTTTTGGAATAAAAAAAATGTAGAAGTTAATTGCGACTTTACCTCACAAAGAAAAGTAATTTTTTTCTTGCAACTGAATTTTTTTTCTCGTAAAATCATAATTTTGCAAAGCCACGTTAACTGAAAATATGTCCGAATTATGCTAAAATGTGTCTGAATTCTGAAATCAAATCTAAAGATTGTCATAATGTTGTCTTATTCTCAGAATATTGTTACCACAATTACATTTTTAAATTGCTTATTTATATAAAAATGTATTTATTATTTTTTTTTTATCAAATTAGGAATGAAGTCTCAACTGTTGAAGCTATATTTAGATATATTTAAAGAAATTGGAAACTACGTTGACCCCAAAACCAGTCTGGATACTTCCTTCAGTAATAACCAATATGAATGCATAAATAATAAATCTTCAAACAAACTTTTTATTGTATTTCATAGTGATTTTTAATAACTACAGGAGTGATCGTCACGATCAAAAAAAGTTGCACGATACTTCCTTTATCTTCAAACACTACATCTGTTGTTTTACCATGTTTTTTTTTTCTTTTTCTAAATACTTGACTTGATATTTCTTGCTTCAGTATTTTGTTACGACTGCAGTGACGGTCATGCATTTTTTAAAACTTGTGGCTTAACTTCTCGAATGCATTTTTAGGCCACGGCGACCAAAGCAATTTAGACGTGAGAAAACAGGAGATTTCTTTCATCAACCCACATGCATATAGACCTAATATTTATACAGGAGGATTGTGCAAGTGAGTGTTGACATGCTGACTAGTCTATACAGACGAAGGAGGAAATGCAGGGAGAAATGACACACACGGATATTTATTACTGTACATCGTAAGAAAAATGCATCGAAAAACGGAAAAGCATCTATACAGGATGCAATGTATACGTTGAATTCCTTTGTATTATTGCAGTACAGTAAGAAGGAGGGCCTTCTTCTTTAGCGTACAAGATGACAAAAAGTCATTTTAAAAATGTAATTTTATCATTTCGACCAGATGCAGTGCTGCAGCTTCCCTCATTGAATGCTTTCTCTCTAATGGACAGGATACGAAATGGGTGAAAATCTCTTCAAGGCCTCTACGGTTCACTCGTGGACCGATGTGATAAACGCCTGGCACAGCGAAGTCAACAATTATGATTATCCCACCGGATCCACCAATGGTCTGGCAACCGGACATTACACACAGGTGATTGTTCGTTTGGGTTTCTCAACTACATACATATATTTCAAATAGCAACAAGGATTCATACTTTTAAGTACAAAGCCAGCAATGTTTCGTTTATGTAAGTGTCGTGTATGATTTGCTGTTTAAAATCCCTTAAATATCCCTTCATATATATATATATATATGTGTGTGTGTGTGTGTATATATATATATATATATATATATATAAAAATTATACAAAAAAATTTTTCCTCTTTTTAAGTAATAAGTATACACACACACACACACATATATATATATATATATATATATATATATATATATATATATATATATATATATATATATATATATATATATATATATATATATATATATATTACTTAAAAAAATTTTTGTCCATTTAGTTCAACCGAAAATGAAATTCCGTCAATATTTACTCACCCTCATGTTGTTCCAAACCCGCATGCCTTCTGTTGAATACAAACAAGATATTTTGAAGAGTGCTAGCGACCAAACAGTTGACTGCATCTATTGACTAAAAGGAAAAAGGAAATCCTTTGGGAATCAACGGCTGCTGGGTATCCTGTTACTTCTGTGCCACTTTTACAGCCCTCGTGAAAAAACAGATTCGAACATACTTTTAAAAATAATATACTGAAATATATCGAAACTGTATTTAACGTTAAAGTGCCTTAAAATGCCCCTATTACGGGTTTACGAAAGGTTTTTATTTTGGTTTTGGGAGTCCCAAACAAATGTTGACATGCATTCAAGAAAGAACACTTTTTGTTTCCCCACGGGCGATTGGTCGGTTTCGTTTCAAGCAGTTTCTTACGCTTCAAAAGCAGCGCCTAGTAGCAAACAGTGACTTTGCATTTTTATTCAGACCCAACAAGTGGGCGGGCAGTATGCTAATGCTTCATTTTGACGCCAACATGAAACACCTTGGGATTCGCTTTAAAAAAACGACTCGTTTCAGTGATTCAGAGTCGACTCTTTCATTTCAAAGCTCATTTTCCAAAATTACAAAAGGTGCACTTCAACTGCACATGAACTGATTATAGTGTATTAAAGTTGACATTAGTTTTTTTTCCGAATACAGTTAACCCATAATTCTATTGTCTGAAATGTGATTAAAGTGCAATGCGTTTATGGTAAACTAAATGAATTGCAATTTAGCATACCGTACTTTTCTTGAGGTTTATTGTCTCAGTGAACGCTTTTTTTAAAGCACGACAATTATAGCATCTGACACGTTTCTAGAGCGCACTGCAAGTTGAATACAGTGAAGTGCACTTCTTTTGAATGAGTGTGTCTGTAGCCTCGGCCCGTTGTGAGATCTAGGGCTTGTGTTCAGGTGGTGTGGTACAGCTCGTATGAAGTCGGCTGCGCCGCGGCTCGCTGTGGAAGCTACTACTTCTACGGATGCCATTACTACCGCGCGTACGTCTGTATGATACTCTAAAGTCTCGTTCCCGGACTTGACACGGTTTGAGTTCGTCCGTGTTTCTTCTTCCGTTTCAGAGGGAATTTCAAAAGAGTCCCTCCGTACTCGACGGGCGAGCCGTGCGCTTCCTGTCCGGACGACTGCGAAGACGGCCTTTGCGGTAAGCGGTTGAAAACGATGGCTTGAATGCAGCTCGAGGAGTTCATTGCTTCACCGACTTTTCATTCTCTCTTCTTCTTCTTCTAGCTAACCCCTGTCCGTACGTCGACGCGTACAGGAACTGCGACAGCCTGAAAGAAAGGGTCACGTGCGACGACCCCCTCGTGAGCCGGTGGTGTCCAGCCAGCTGTCGGTGCGAAGACAAAATCGTCCCCATCGCCAAGAAATGAAATCTTCCACAACCGAAGTGCGGTTTTTTTCGGATAGTTGTAGCACATCTTTCCTATAATGTGAAATTAAACTTCCTGTTGTTTCTGTGGAATACCTCAGACACGAAGGTTATTAAAAATCAAGGGTGCCGTGCTTTGATAACACGATGGAAGAGGCCGGTCTGCGGAGTTTTGCGACCTTCTTTCTTTTCAGCAGTGCTCGTACAGTCGCATATAAATAAAGCCATTTGTGTCTTATAAGCCTTGTAAACCCGCATAGCGAAAACAATAGCTGGAGAAAGCACAACTTAAGACTGTGAAAACAGGACACGTCAAAAAAAACTGCTGGCGTAAAAAAACGTTTGGTCATTCTACACATAGCGTGCTGGAATGTAACGTAATGATTTGTTTTCTGCGACACTGCACCTTAATCATCCAATTTTTGTAATCGCATCACTTTATTAAATTCATTCAAATGATTTTAGATCATTCATCAGGCTTCAGAGATGTCTTTAGTAAATCAATAAGCCATTAGAGGCTGTTTCGTTCTGATTATAATCGCAATTTTATACATTTTTGCTTAATTTATTATACTTACAGACTGCACAGTTTATAGTAAAACTACATATACTCAAAGTTAATAAGCAGTAGATTTTATTATATAATAAAACGCATATAATTATAAAATCGACTTAAAAATGTATTACTACAGTAAATGGATAAAAGCGCATATTTAAATGTATTTGTAGTAACCAACGTGTCCAGCAGGTGGCCGTGTCGCGCGCTGCATGACCGACGCAAGCGTCTCGCGCTTCCTGTCAGAAATGATCAGAATAGTCGCGTGTATGACCGCGCGCTCGTGTCCGCGTTCCTCGAGCGTGCGCAACTTTCACCCGCTCGAAAGCCACTTGTTGAAACGCGCACGTCACGTGTAACGAGGACACAACGTGAGGGAGGCGGTCTTAAAACACGCTCGGGGTGGCCAAATAACGAGCGGGCTTTCGCGCGTCCCGTTCAGCGCTGGGAAATAAAAAGGGAGCACCGATCGCGCGCGCCCAGTACCTCTCCGTTCGCAGGTGGAGTTGTAAAGCTGCTGGGCATGCGGGCGCCCTCAGGCCACGTGAGACGTGCGCGGGTTCGTTTCCTAATTGAGGCAGATTTGGAGAAATGCAGCATTAGATGGGTGCTCTGAGGTGAACGGGTGCCGTCGGGATGAGAGTCCAAACGGCTGACAAAACCATTAAAGTGATCAGTAAGCAATGCGGTTCGGAAAGCCGTGTGTTTGGAGGAAACTGCTCCATCTGTAGGATGTTTTAACTGTCGCTTCTGGCCAAAACATGTCCAAAAGTCACATCAAAATCCACACTTGTTTTTCCACCAAACGTTATACAAAAATATACTATTGTTCACCTGTCTCTAGGTTATCACACTGATAATCATCATAAAATACGGGAATGTGGAAGGGCGTGGTTCTGGCATAATTTGAAAATTTTCTTTATGAATTTTATCATTCCTAAAGGGGCTCTGACGCTTGATGATCTAATGTAAAATGTAAACGATGCAAAACACGCCGATTCTCACAAACCTTTCTAAAAGTGACGCATCCCTGCAACTCCGGATCATCAAAATGCATTGCAGAAATAATAATAAAGACACGACGGCTAATTGTTATATGCATAAATATTTGCACGTAATCCCTGCATACCGTGGCCTTTAATGTGGTACAGTCTTTAACACCCTGGCTGACTCGTATAGAACTACTAGATGTCATATTTTCATTTGTTGAGATGATTTGCTGCGCAAAGAACAGATTTTTCAGCACACTTTCGCCTACTAAGCAACAGCAGCTTGTTGTTAACGGCCATCTGTCTTGACAGGCAAGCACATTCCCCCAAAAACATTTTAATGTAACTGAATATATAACTGAATTCTTGCTGTACTTTTTAATTCGGTCGCTCAGGAGAAAAGCAGTTCCAGCGGCACCGGCTAGTTTACCGTACGCCAAACAGCGATGATAAACAAATATTTTATTCATCTAATAACGTTCTCGTGTGTCTCTGCGCGTTGTCATTTTTCTTTGAATTTCAGTTCATAGCTTTTATATCTACTCGCTTAAATATAACGACAAAATACGTTCGCCTGAGGAAACCGCCGTCGTTTGGTACAGCGTAGCCGCCTTTTTTTTGTTTTAATGTATCTTTAAGTTATCTTCAAGTAAACAAGTTTCGAAGTAGGATTCTGAAACCAACGTGCCTGCCGTCAAACATCTCATGAACTGTATTATTAAACAGTTTTTGAGGTAACGTAGACGTGTTTCCTGTGAATTTCCCTGTGTGTGACAACTTGCCCCGGTGTGCCTGCAGCATATATGTTCTGACACGCGTGCGCTTCCATGTAAAAAGCCCTATCTGATCAGGGATCTGCTGCGCGGTGTCTGGAAGCGGCAGCAGCAGCAGTAACAGCGGCAGTGCATTATATCGATGTGAAGTGAATTCAGCAGATGGCAGTATCTGTCAGACCCGCGCGAGCGCCTCCACAATGACACTTGCAACATTGTAACACTGAAACGTTCGAACGTTGTGCGCGCAGATACAATGTATCGAACGCGACGGACGCCGCCGAGCCGAAGCAGGAACGCCGACGAGAATTAATCCCGCGATGGCTCTCCATTTCCCTCTCACGTCTCTCGGGGAGCTCCGTTCGCTCGCTACTCGAACCGACAGCTAATACCGCCAGGAACAGGCGGCTGCGCGCGTTACACGGGGCTCATGGCGGAGTTTGTCGCCGAGAACTGCGGGGTCTCGTCGCCGAGCGCTGGCGGGAAGTCCGCCCAGCCCGGCGACGATGCGGACGGCAGAGCCGCGAGCGAGGTGTCGGTCTCGAACGGGGACTGTGGAGTGTGTGCGCCCGAGAACCAGGGGCTCGAGACGGCCAACGCGTCTGTGGCGCTGGACGGCAAAACCGGAATCCCACGGAAGGCCAGTATTATTAAGGTAAAAGCGATCAATGCATCGGCGTTTCTCTCATTTGTGGGCTCGCCTGGTGTCAAACCTCGCCCTCGTACGCGGCTGCGTCCACAGGTTTTTGGGGGGGCTCGTGTTACGGATGCACGGAAATCAAAGCCCACCGTCAATCGTGTCGTTGCTCTTTCCTCCAGATCGGATCATGTGTTCTTTTCGAGCGTTTTGTGATTCATGATGTGCATCGAGATGAAGTCACGTGCGCTCGTTTACATCCATTCCTTTCCTTTCAGCTAACTAGCATCTCCGTGTTAAAAATGACTGGTTAAGCGATCTGGATCCTTTCACGGTTCACAGGTCAACTCTTCAAGTTGTTGCTGCTAATTCAGTTATTTCTCCGTGAACAACCCCGATGCTCATTTAAGCCTAACTTATATTGGAGACGAATAGCATTAACCCAACTCATATATTTTCTTATGCCACTAATAATTGCTTTTGTGCTTGTCATAGTGAAAGTGGAGTATGCACCAGCAACCGTTTCGAGTGAACAGTGGATTTCTGAACCACATAGAATTAAATGGTTTGCTACCAGTGGCATTTTAATAGTTATTTATCAAATTAATATGTGCTGTATATCAGTGCTAGTAACTACGTAGCTCCATCGATGTTAAAATGGCCTCACAAATATGTAAAATTGACCCATATGTCTCATTTTACGCCAATTCTCAATGCCACTTGTTTGGTTCAGATAATGTCAGTGATGTTGAATCTCGTTTGACGCACATTCATTGCGCGCACACCACGATAACAAGTAAAAATGCTGTTTAGGATTGTGAATTTGTGCTAGAAGTTACTGTTTTTTTTTTTTACGGTTGATTTAGCAGTTGCACATCTTCAAGGCCGCTACCGCTTTAAATGATTTTACAGTCTCCAGCGAGAGAAAAATCCAACCGCCGTGCATTTTAAAGTCTGGGATGAATTATTCCAGTGGCCTCTAGCGAATTCGTTGTGCCTTATTGGGAAATTCTGACCGTTTACTGTAGAAAGCTGTGACAGGAAATATCGCTCTACTTCCCCATGTCAACTGTTGTGGCACCATTTTGTCAGTTCGAAGATGCATACTTTAATCAGCACGAGTTCGCCCAAACAGACGGACGGATGACATTTATATGTAGGTCATACGGTTGCCGAACAGCACCGTTGCTCGGTTAGCATCGAAACGGTCCCTCTTTTTTACTCTGATTTAGTTTTGGTGCCTCTGCGATGTTTGTATTGGTGCCACCCGTGGTCGAAGTCCCCGCGCCGAAGCTGGCGGAAGGCAAGAATGCGACAAACGTCAGACGGCTTGTTTAGAGGAGAGTTTGGTCGTAGAAGAGGAAACGCTTTCCCTCAGCTAGATTAGTTTCACTCTGCGTTACTTTTAGTTCCTGCACTAACTACAGTGTTTCCTGTGGAAAGATTTTTTCGTGCGATTCTCAGCTCAGCTCAAACCTTGTGGTTAGTGCGATCATCTCAGGTAAACCAAAGAGACGTGAACGACCTACTGTGAGCAGCAGCAGACTCGGTGTTTCTTACATTTGTTTTCACAACAGAAGGCGTATGTTGGGTGTGACGGCTTGCTTAACAGCGACACTCCTTTTTTTTAATTAAAGAGAACCCTACCCCCACCCTCAAATTAATTACTTTATTTATTTGGTAAATAAATAGAATTTTTTATATATATATATATATATATATATATATATATATATATATATATATATATATATAAAATTTGTAATTATTTACATTATTATACATACATAATTAAATATAATACTTATTATTCAGTAATAATAATAATAATTATCATTATTATTAGTAGTAGTATTAATAGTAATAAATACAAATATTTTGTTATTTTATAAAACATAATATTCCTATTCATATTTTGGATTTTTATTATTTACATTTTCAAAACCTAAGCTGTCAAGCTTTTATTTTGGCAGAAAATCACTCTTTTCTTAACAGCAGCCGGTTTACAAGCGCTTCTCCGCACCGGGCCATTTCACCGCTTCAGTTTTGATCATCAGCAATGAATTTATTTTTGTAAAACTTTAAAATTCTATTGCAAAAAATGTATTTTAAACTTGCCATTGAAAACCAGCATGATTTTAGTTTTACTAACGGGACGCATTTAAATGTTTTAACCAATCATTAGTTTCAGAAAGCGCAGACTTTGGTTCTTCGTCTTGAGTCAAATAACCTCCAGTTCAGTGAATGGTTTGAGCTGATTCTGTAAGGCGGACTGATTCAGTTTGGTCTGATTTGAACTGATTCACCAATAATGTAGTTGCTCTTCTGAATTGTGGTGCATAGGAAACACTGTACCACACTCTTATATTGTCACAGATTTGGCCCAAAAGCCAAGATGGTCCACCAATTGATAGAAATACTGTGTGTGTATATATATATATATATATATATATATATATGTGAATGAATGAAGGAATGAATAGGATTGAAGCTTGTGCTCTTTTGTCACTGTTGGCGCTGAACTTTGAATCCACCGGCAGATAGATAGTGAAGAGATTGACATTTGTGTCTTGTAGAGTCCAGGAAAGCCCTGACTGATCTTTAGCCTCACAAAAGCCTGTCACAATGAAGAGAACAACGTATAGACTGCATCATTCCCCCGCAAGCTCCTGTGGAGTTTCTCTTTCTGTTTACCCTTCTTGGCATTTCCTTCTTTCCCGTCTCATTTGAATTTTCGCAGTAGGGTTGGATAATAAATAAGAAAACCAATAGAGAAATGAAATGTTTACGTTGAAAGTAAATGATCGGATGTTAGAATGCCCATTGCACGCATCTGTTTGAATAGCAGTGAGGTTTTACCAACACATTTAATTGCATGCAAAGTGCCACATGGAGATAAATACATTTTTTCGAGTTTGAACTAATTCACAGAATGTATTTAAGCTGTGAGTTGTCAGCAAAATCATTGTTTGGTTGACACATCCACACACACACACACACACACACAATTTATAATATATATATATATATATATATATATATATATATATATATATATATATATATATATATATATATATATATATATATATATATATATATTTATAAAATTTAATTATATTGTCCAGCTGTAACACAGGCATAAAATGTCACATTATAAATTCAGCAGAATAACAAGAAGAGTCTCTTTCATCTTGTTTAGCAGTCTAATTAAAAATCCTTATCAGCTAGATGCGATTGTTAATATTCACAGCATCCCAGCGAAAGGCGGTTGATTAATTGACGTGTCGTCATCACCGACACAGGATGATTCAACTTTACGCTGGCTACAATTATGTTCGAACTCGTCAAGATCTGTCGTGTTGTTCTTTTTGTTGGTTTAATGTTAGGGATAGTCAGGCAGCGGATAGGAAATGACAGGGAGACAAGCAGGGAGCAGGAAGTGAATGACATAAGCTGGATTCAAACTCGTCGCCCACATAAGCACCACTCACAGTACTGTCTCTCTGTTTTGCTAATCATTTGTTTCAGAAGTTTCTTTGTACGTAAGGCTGCATTTATTTGATCAAAAATTAATGCATAAACAGCAACACTGTGAATTATTTTTACAGTTTAAAGTAACCATTTCTCTTTCTCAAATATATATCTTATCTAAACTATATATATATATATATATATATATATATATATATATATATATATATATATATATATATATATATATATATATATAAAATATTATTGAATATTATTATTATTATTATTAAAAATTTAATAAAATATATATACAATATATATATATATATATTTTATATATATATATATATATATATATATATATATATATATATAGCATCAGTACTCCAGGCTTCAGTGTAATATGCTGATTTTCTGAAATCATTCATTTTATATTACTATCATTGTTGAAAACAGCTGTGCTGTGCTCCGGAAAACTATATATATATAGTTTGTCAAGATATATTTTGCTGCATCAAGATGGCAAGTACAATATATCTGGATCTGAGGCTGAAAAATAATAATATCTGGCCTCTGTAGGCTTTCGTACGTTTGAACACCCTATTTTTACACTTCCCTTTAGTCTTGGAATGATTTTGTAAATCTCAGTGCTGCTGTTTGACTCCGTACCAATGTTTTCACGTACGTGTACGGCCGTTCAGTTCCATACGGGAAAAGTGGATAAAATTCTGGCCAATCGTCGCGCTCGGAAATGTAATGTGCTTTGGTTCTGCACATGCATTAACTGCACTCTCGGTAATAAAAGTACAAAAGCGGTCACTGGGGCGATACCTGTTAGGTTTAAATATGTACACTTTAAGTACTCATATGTACCTTTAAGGTACCAAAATGGACATATTATGTACGAACATGCGCCTTTTGAAAAGGTACCGCCCCAGTGCCAGCTTTTGTACCTTTTATTTTTGAGAGTTTGCCATTAGCCGCTCCATCGAGATCCACAATGTTAAGTTGATAGGAGATACCGTCATTACGCCAATTTTCTTTGAGTATAAATTGCAATTTTACTTTTTCGAGGTGCATTACGGCTCTCAAGAACCCGTCGCCGCGGGGGCTTTCGTGAGCATGCAACGCGATCGTTTTCTAGCGGATTCTCTTTGAACAAAGAATCGAAATTAAGCTCAATTTTCACCCGAAGCAGAAAGCGGACAGGGCCGTCCGGGTGGATGCATTTCAGCACGGCAGGTACGGCGGATCGAGTCAGCGCCCTTGAGTAATTTCTCATGTCCTAATTTGCAGTGTGTTTTCTTCGTTGCTGTCAGAGGATGTGGTTTCGCCATTAACGGACGTGTTCGTTTCTGTCTGTAAAGGGAGGTCTCTTAGGGGCGTAGGCCAGGGCCGAGTTAAGAAACTCCAACATCATTGAAGTGCAGAGCTATGAGGAAATGAGTGTACGTCTCTAATTCGAGATGAAAACAATGACCTGACAGTAATTTGAGGGCAACCCTGTTACTTTAATGAGTTGCTATTTTTATTCGTCAGCGGTAAACACCCTCGTCCTTAATTTAAAATGCTGCTGACTGATAGCAGGTGCTGATATGAGTGTTGTTCTTGCACGTTATCTCCGCTTTGTTCCACCGAGCCATTATTCTCTTCTATTTGACTAAAACAGCAGCTTTAAATGGCCGTTATTGCTGACGTGGGGATTGTGACAAAGAGACGATTCAGACCAGCCTGTGCCCTTAAAACACCGCCTGTCAGCCTTTTTCTCATGCGTTCAGCAGAATGTAATTGCGAAGATGGAGCCGGTCCTCTGATCAGCAGCTGAAATCAGTCACGATCCCGCTTCAGAGCACAATATGACTGTATGCGTCACGTGGAAACGTTCGAGGCCCGTTGCACGAATGAATGGGTCCCAATGAAGCTTTTACGAGGAATTCGAACGTTAGAAAGGAGACTAGACGAGGAAGAACGTTGTATTCGCTATCGTTTGAAAGTTTGAGGTCTAATTTTATTGCGCTCGTGTTATCGTTGTTGCATTTATTTGATCAATCCCCATGTTTTGTTATTGTTCACGTCACTGCATTGGAGTAAAACGTACCGCCTTTTCACACGCATGGTATAGCATTGGCTTTTAGCCAAGTTTTTTTTTTTTTGATCATGGACTTCATCGATCCGACACTTCAGTTTTTGAGTGAATATTACTAAACACAAATATAGTTTTTTTCCCACTCAAAAATGGCAATGCATGAGGCCTATGATCAACAAGATCCAAAAAAAAAAATACAAAACCAGTGCTAATTAAAAAAGAAAACCAGTTCACAAAAATTTACAAGCACTTTTTAGGTAAAGGATTTTCAGCACAGGCAAGTGTGTGTTACGTTAATATTGTGTTTTTTTTTTTTTTTTTACAATTTAAAAACATTTTTATAAATGAGCGCTAATTGATTTATTTCTGCGATCATTTCTCCAGTCTTCAGTGTCACATAATGCTTCAGATATAATTCTAATATGCTGATTTGCTGATATATGATTATTATACTTTTGTTAAAACAGTTGTGCGGCTTAATATAATTGTGTAAAGTTGAACAGAACGCCATTTATAGGAAATGGAAATCTTTAGCAAAATTATAAACGTTTCCGGTATCATTTTTCACCAATTTAATGCTGAGCGAATGTGTCAATTACACAAAAAGTACCGCTGACCCCAAACATATTAATAGATGTAGTTCATTTGGTGATTGCACGCACCTCTGTTTTGTGGCACAAGCGGAGGTTTGTCTGTTAATAGGTGTGGTGCGCGTTAAAAAGGTCAGTGCACACTTAAACGACTGAACTCGGTGCTAGCTCTGCCACGTTGTTCATGGTCTATTCAGCGGTTATGGCGTCATTCAGTCTCGCTCTCTGTATAAGCCACTTGATATGGATTAGATAGGAACCAGGCCTAATAGGCACCGCAGAGACGGGTAGCTGTCGGGTTCGACTCGGTCTTCACCGAATGCTTGATCTACATGCTCATCTGTCACTAGAGAGGAGATCTTCACCGGGTACTGGTGTAAACTGAGGTCACACATTCAGTTCTGTGAACTAATGCCTCCTGCTGTATGTGAATAAATCAGTAGCTTCAACTGCTATTTATATATTTGACACATTTTTGTAAACGCACAGATAGCGCGGCCACTTTCCTCGGCCAGCGACGCTTGAAACATTTATATATGCGCTGGAAATAAATGTCTAGATTTTCTCCATCTGTTTTAAGCAGCTTTTGAAAGTAGTCTTTCATTTTTATAAGTAGGTATTTGCAAGAGATTTCCTTTCCTTTTTAATAAGATTTTACGCAAATGCATAGACGCACAGAAAGTCATATTTCACCTAAAAAATCCATCAATAAATAAATAATCATTCAAGCAAAGAAGAATAAATTTAATTTTCTATGATATTATTGGTACATTTCTGTCATAAGTTATCATAAGTCAATATATATTTTTATTTTATTTTTTGGATTTCCCTTTATTACCAATGACTTCCTTTAAGAAAATGTATTATAAGTATTGTATAAAATTGTATATAATACTTATATTATTATAAGTATTATATAAAAATACAATGTTTTCTGGATATTTAATGTATCATATAAAATATAAATATATTTTGTAAATCAACTTAAATTTAGGACAGTACAACAAATAATATATTTATTACATTATTTAAATGTGAAAAAAATACTTTTCAAGATTCTTTTATAAATATAACATTTTGAAATAACATTTATTTGAAATAAAAAAAAGTTGATAAATGTTATAAATTTCTTGACTAACTTTTGGTTTCATTTATTTTATTTCTGATTCTTTCTTTCTTTAAAAATATATAATAATAATAAAATAAATTAATTAAAAATAAATCTTCCAGCCCCCAAACTTTTCAGTGGTCCGCTTAAATAAAAGGCATTATAAGCTAATACCACCATGATGTATAAATAATATATACAATATATATTGTAAGTTTTCATATACGCTTCCTTTTGCTTTTTGGGTGGAAAAAGACAGATTCTTGACAGGTTTTGTCCTAAACATGTCTTCACCCTGATTAAATAGACACGTATTCTCATTCAGGTGGTGAAAAATATACATTTTAAAAGCTTGCGTCAGTTCAGAGGATAAAGAAGAGCCGCCCAGCGTGGTTTATTCGGATTTGATTTTCATATTCATCAGGGAACACTTTAATTGGACGCTTTCTTCACAGGGAAAGCGCTTGTGTGTGAAAAGGGACAGCCGTGATTGAAGTGCAATAGCCACCCTGTCAATTCTTTACTCTGTAATGCAGGACTTAATTAGCAATCCATGCCACCATTATTGAACTGAGAGGAACACTTCACATGTTTTATGAGCATCTTGAGAAGCGCCCTGCTGCTTTGCGGAGTGCGTAGGAGGTTAAAGCTGGATCATGATTCACTGGATGTGTCCCGTAGTGACCGGCTCAAGATCCTTTAAGCTGAGAAGGCACAACTTTGGAAAGTTTGTGTCCTCGGATGTAGTTCATTCGACACGTTCAGTCAAAAATCCCCTCAGAAGTCATGCTTGAAGCCTACTGGTTGACTGAGATTGACTTTTGCGATGGCTTATGCTGGTTGTAGCTGTTAACCAGGTTGGTTTTTATTTTTGGTCGTGCATGCCATGCACACAGCAGCATAACAACTGGCCATTTATTCGCAAAGGGCTTGATTGACAGGCTGTCCGACCAGTCCTAATGCCTAATCCTCCATCTTGTCCGACAGGAAACCTTCTACCTGTTAGATCAGGGGTCACCAAGCTCAGTCCTGGAGGGCTGGCGTCCTGCAGAGTTTAGCTGCAACCCTATTCAAACACATTTAAAGCAGCTAATAAAGGCTTACTAGGTATACTTGAAACTTCCAGGCAGGGTGTGTTAAGGCAAATTGGAGCTAAACTCTGCAGGACACCAAAAATTACGCTTTTTAGCATCAACCACAAATCATACAGGAGTGTAGATTAACTTTGGCGTATTTAAGTTTGAAAAATGCGTAAAATACTTTCTGGTGTTTGTTCCTGTTCATTTAAGAACATGGGGAGCAATGATCAGTTCCTAGGATTATCGGTTCCTAGGAACGATTACTAGAAAAAGAAAAGAGGTTTATTTATGGCTCATTTCCACTGAAAGGCACAGGGCGGTACAGTACAGTAAGGTACTGTTCGGGACGGAACACCCTGATCCAGCTTGCGTTTCCACTCCCATCAGGACCCTTAAAAGCTGGTTCTTTGGTTTGATTAGCAATAAATCTCCATCACCTGTTGCAGACAGTGCAGCCCTAGCGTGGTGTATGTGAGAAAGTCCACGATAAAGTACTCCGCCTCTTTTTTCGGTTTTAATGAACAATAAAATTCATTACAAGTATAAGAGGCTTAATAAAAACAAAAGCAAACAATTTAGTCGGACATATCCTACAAAGTCAGAACGGTACTATGGTAAAGTTATAAATACATATATATTTAAACAAACTTTTCTCAGCCAAAACGGTGTGAAAAAATAATAGATTTATGAGACCACTGGCTGTTAAATATATTCAAATCCAACTGATCTCCGAAATCAACATTTTTTTTTAAACGGGCGCTATCTTTAACTGCAAATTTGAGTTTCAAACAACTACATTCATGCCTGGAAAACAAAAAAAAATTAATGACACAATAAGAGTAATTTTTTTTTTTAAAATAGCCGGTTTTAGTGCAATGACGTTTCACAAGTCAAGAACACACATATTGAGAAACATCTATTGTCTGTGTGAAAATATTAAATTATAAAATACACAGTTTTATTTCGACACGGTGAGTTTAGCTCCACCCTTTAAAGGAACACTCCACTTATTTTGAAAATAGGTTTATTCTCCAACTCCCCCAAAAGTTAAAAAGTTGAGTCCATTCAGCCATTCAATCCATTCAACTTTTCTCTTTCCATCGGGCTTAGTAAACGATGTAACTACAGAAGAGTCGAGTTTTAAATATCAAAACTCTTTGGTCATTTTTAAACAAAGATGCTTCTGGTCTAATAAGATTCAATAATCTATGCTAAGATATGCTAAAAGTGCTATAGCCAGAGAACGAGAATGGACCTATTTTCAAAAAAAGTGGTGTGTTCTTTGCTGTGCTAGGGACCCCAATGGAAGGGTACCTAAAAAGTGGTATGATGCGGTTGCTATTTTGCTATCATTCACAACTTCTGACAATAAAAATGGACATAATTGCGTACCATAGCGTACTGTACTAACTGTACCGCTCAGTGGAAATGAGCTATTAGTTACCAACTTCGTGCTTCAACAATCCCATTGTAGTATTTGTCACAATCAAACAAATGCTTAATTAGCTGTTCAAATACTTGTTTAAATGATGTATAAGTATATGGTACATGCCGTAGTGTCAAGTTTGCCTTTATTATTCATACAAGAGAAGCTAATGCTAATAGTTTTTCATATAACGTTTGTGTAATTCGTTTCTGTGTAATAATTTACAGTAATAGGGGTTGACCGATTATTAGCACCGATATTAAGCATTTTGTGTAGTTAACAGTGAGGGTCATTTTCGAAAACGATTTGCAGATAAAGCAATTTATAAAGAGATTTTGTCAAAGCCACTGTTATTCTCACATATCGGTCGAACACATATCGGTCGGCCCAAAGACACTGGATTTCTCAGCGATGTCAAAATAAAAGTCACATCTAAAACATCAGTTAAACAGAAAAACTCATCAGTACTGTCGATAATTAAAAAAGCCAAATGCTCAATACATTATACGCTCTACTTGGGCAGCTCGCTTGATTTATGTACAAAGCTGTAGATGTTTTACAGTTAACCACACTGTGTTTTTCATGACAGTTGCAAAAAAAAAAAGTGAAATTGATTCTGAGAAAAGCTCGTGCAGCATTTGTTCGCTGATGCCGCTTCGTTGTTTTTCTATTCCGTTATCTAATGCATGTTTAATTGTGGCTTAGGTGTCCAAATACTTTTCAGGGTCAGTTTATTTCATGGCCACATTGCTGGAGAGGCTTTTAAAGTGATATTACCCGGATGTTGTCGTGTAATTGTGATTAATGTGTGGAGTGTATTAGAATCCAGCAGATGTCAGCCCCTTTTCTCAGTAAAGCACTACAATCTGCACAGCAATGTAATCACAAAAAGTGACATATTGAAGACGAGCCGATAAATAGCGTCTCCCCGGTGGATATCTGTGAGGGACGTGCGGTTCACAACGGTGCAGTTAGCCAGAAAAAAAACGGCTTTCAATCCATTAGGGACTTTTAATCAGGTGGGAACGTGAAACGGTCCCTTATCAAACAAACACAGAGGAAATTTTGAGGCAAAAATACACTGGAAATCCCTCTGTTGGATTATCTTAATGACTTTGTTCCTCGTTCTTTTTAATCCCTCAATTAACATGTGTGTGCGCTTTTATCTCTCCTAAACTTTCGGGCGCATGTGTTTCAGGCAACTGAGGAGCTCGAAGCAAAAAGAGCAACAACCAACTGCTTGTGAATCATTTCTTTATTTGTAATATAATTTGAAATGCTTAATTGAATTATGATCGCACAGGGCAAATTCCCTTGAAGTTGTTTTTCTGCTTTTTTTTGGAGGTGGAAGTTAAAGTAACCGAACTGTTTGTGTGATGCCGTTTTAAATATTAATATTGTATTTTAAGGCATGAAATGACAGGCGAATAGGGTAAATATTTGTAAGTAATATCATTATACTCTTCTTAGTTTAGTAAGACGATTGTTATGTGCAAGCTTTGTGAT
>NW_025048098.1:750000-752500 GCF_018831695.1 Puntigrus tetrazona
GCAATCCAATTTTGGAAATAATGAGTTTTTTTAAATAAAAAGTTTGGAAAGGATTTTTAGAAAGCTTATTTTTTAGCAATGACATTGATGTTTTATGATTACTGTGGGCTTATTGCCTCCAACCAGAATTAGGTTAACCTCCAAAGCTCAGTTCTTTCCAACAGGAAGGCACATTTCCTTTGACCCAGCTAGAATAAATTTCCAGTGGACCAAAGCCATTGACATTCGCATGGGCCATTACTCTCAGTAAATGCTGGAGCTCCAGCGCCTGCATCATATTGAGAGACGGTCGGATGGATGGGGGCCAAATTTTGGCTTGACCTCTCAGGGGACATGGGGTTACCATGGGACATTGGGAGTGCCTGTGTTTACTGACGGGTAACAATCCACTCAACTTCTGGTCTTTTGGAGCAGGTAGAGCACTGCTAGGACAGAGATGTTCAGAAAATGATATGCTGAATACTGGGTGAAAAAATAAGAATTACTGAGCTTTAGAATATTTTGCAGTAATGTAAACAAACAGATTATGGACCGATAAAGCTCACAATTTATCTTTTTGTGTTGATGCAGCTTAAAGTTATCTAATTTAAATGAATTAATGTCTTTTAATTGATGTGCCTGTTACAGCTGATGCAATCTGTTATATAAGAGACTCGTGTGAAAGTCATGTCATACTGTCCGTGTCGTGTCTCTGTGTCTCTTGGGGTCACAGTCCCTGGGGCAAACCGTACAGTTTCTGGCCAACCAAAAAATCATTTCACATATTCTGAGCATTACACATGCTTAAAGATGGGCGATATGACCGAAGTCTTCTCAGTATTTTTTTACGGATCAGCTATATTAACCTATTTGTATATTTTTTGTTATTTTATTCATTAATATTTATCAAATCTGACTCTAGTTTCAGTCTAGTTTTCATCCAGTCAATTTCAAATACACAAAACCATTATTTTTTTCCTCATTGATTTATCTTTTTCAACTGGAAATAAGTCACGTTACGGAAGTCGTGTGGGATTTAAATAACCCTGTGAAGCATGAATGCCTATTTGTAGATAATCCTGTGAATTCAGCCACTGCTTTAGTCAGCTTAAGTGTGCAGGTTTTGCTTTAAAGGTTCACGTACTACTGATTCTTTTCGTAACTAATGATGCTTAAAATGTTTTTAGGCATGTGACGCTTTTTGTGTACTTCCTCACTCAAAGTACTTTTATTTAATTGCAATTATCCACTCCATAATAAATAAGCGCTTTTCACTAAATATAAATATATATGCATATGGTAAAGTGATGGTAACTTGTGTGGTGTATTTGTCAGCAATGTTATGAGTATATTAAATCTGAAAGATATTGGAAGTACATAATGTAATTTAAACTCTGTATGCATTTTAAGTATAATATCCTAATGTAGTTTGTTTGTTTAATAAACAAGCAAAACAGATATTCTGCTGTAAGCGAATATGTGATAGAAACGGTGCCAAGAACATTTAAGCCTAGCCTATATTGCATTTTTTTAGGCCTTAGTGAGGACTTAACTGCTCTTTCATGATGAAGCAGTTGTAATTATTTTCTTAATTAAGCCTGGTTTAGCTCAATATTTTCCTGCCTCTAGGCTAAGGTTGGTATAAAAGTAATGGACACATTGATGCTCTTTTTCGTTAACACAATACCAGCAATGATTAGAGCAAACACCAGTGGAAATAATGCAACAGGAAAACTCCAGTTTATTTTGTCGTTTTAGCCATTTTATGTCACTCCTTCAGCGTATTTGAATATGCTAATTCAGTCGTTTATGTTTTAACGTCAACATGAAATTGTTGTAAAGCACATTGCTGGTCTATATGCAAATAATGTGCTTAATAAATATGTAAATATGCGTTTATGTAAATCTATTGAAACTATCAGACATTGGATGTCTGATGAACAGAATATTTAATAAATACTTTTTAAATACATTTATTTAAGTAAGCTCATGAAATTAGTATATAATAGTGATATAGTCATGTTTTCTGTAAATTTGTTGAAAAATATTGTGGAAAGTCAAAATTTTATGCCTCGCCATAAATTTGTTCATTATGTTATAGTGTAGTTGTCAAGTGGTTCAATACTGATGATACATTACTTTATTTTCCAGGATGGTTCCAGGCGGTGCAAGGAAAGGAAAAAGACGGTGTCGTTCAGTAGCATGCCGACAGAGAAGAAGATCAGCAGTGCAAGCGACTGTATTAATTCTATGGTGGACGGGTCTGATCTGAGGAAAGTACGCTCCAACTCCAGAGTTTACCAACGATATTTCCTCCTAGATGCCGACATGCAGTCTCTGCGATGGGAGCCATCCAAAAAAGAGTCTGACAAGGCCAAGATTGATGTAAAATCAATTAAAGAGGTGCGAACCGGTAAAAACACGGACACCTTCAGGACCAATGGAATTTCGGATCAGATTTCCGAAGACTGTGCATTCTCTATAATCTATGGAGAGAACTATGAATCGCTTGATTTAGTGG